>NC_052311.1:54514432-54754432 GCF_016432855.1 Salvelinus namaycush
TCACAACAAACAGACCACAGTACAACCACTTAGTCGCTGGCATTAGGATCAATTCACACTGAGAACTGGTCCACATGAAGCAAACCAAACCTGGACCATATAAAGACCAGCCCTAACACCAAGACACAGTTCTTCCTGTCAACATTGTTGAATCGAATGATAATAAAGTTATACTACAGTTGATCGCGATCCCACTGAGGTCAACCTACCATTCAGAACACTAGGTCATTGACACTGATGGAGGGAGGAGAGATAGTTGGGGATAGAGCCAGGCCTCACTGCATCATACAGTACATTAGATACGAGGGAGGGGTGGATAGATGAAGAAAGGGAGAGAGAGAGAGAGACAAACCAGGCCTCTCCATCCTACATCAGCCAAAATGATTCATATGACAGATCACTGACGTGCAAAAGGAGACAAACTGTCCAAGTCCTCTATCCCCCCCCCTCTATTCCCCCTCAATCACTCTATTCCCTCTCAGACCAGACATGTCCTCTATTCCCCCTCAATCACTCTATTCCCTCTCAGACCAGCCAAGTCCTCTATTCCCCCTCAATCACTCTATTCCCTCTCAGACCAGCCATGTCCTCTATTCCCCCTCAATCACTCTATTCCCTCTCAGACCAGCCAAGTCCTCTATTCCCCCCTCTATCCCCCCTCCATCAATCTATTCCCTCTCTCTCTTTCTCACTCTCAGACCAGCCAAGTCCTCTATCCCCCTCTATTCCCCCCTCCATCACTCTCTATTCCCTCTCAGACCAGCCAAGTCCTCTATTCCCCTCTCTATTCCCCCCTCCATCACTCTCTATTCCCTCTCTCTCTTTCTCACTCTCAGACCAGCCAAGTCCTCTATCCCCCTCCACCCCCCCCTGCATCACTCTCTATTCCATCACTCTCTATTCCCTCTCTCTCTTTCTAACTCTCAGACCAGCCAAGTCCTCTATTCCCCTCTATCCCCCCTCCATCACTCTCTATTCCCTCTCTCTCTTTCTCACTCTCAGACCAGCCAAGTACTCTATCCCCCCTCCATCACTCTCTATTCCCTCTCTCTCTTTCTCACTCTCAGACCAGCCAAGTACTCTATCCCCCCTCCATCACTCTCTATTCCCTCTCTCTCTTTCTCACTCTCAGACCAGCCAAGTACTCTATCCCCCCTCCATCACTCTCTATTCCCTCTCTCTCTTTCTCACTCTCAGACCAGCCAAGTACTCTATCCCCCCTCCATCACTCTCTATTCCCGCTCTCTCTTTCTCACTCTCAGACCAGCCAAGTACTCTATCCCCCCTCCATCACTCTCTATTCCCTCTCTCTCTTTCTCACTCTCAGACCAGCCAAGTACTCTATCCCCCCTCCATCACTCTCTATTCCCTCTCTCTCTTTCTCACTCTCAGACCAGCCAAGTACTCTATCCCCCCTCCATCACTCTCTATTCCCTCTCTCTCTTTCTCACTCTCAGAACAGCCAAGTACTCTATCCCCCCTCCATCACTCTCTATTCCCGCTCTCTCTTTCTCACTCTCAGACCAGCCAAGTACTCTATCCCCCCTCCATCACTCTCTATTCCCTCTCTCTCTTTCTCACTCTCAGAACAGCCAAGTACTCTATCCCCCCTCCATCACTCTCTATTCCCGCTCTCTCTTTCTCACTCTCAGACCAGCCAAGTACTCTATCCCCCCTCCATCACTCTCTATTCCCTCTCTCTCTTTCTCACTCTCAGACCAGCCAAGTACTCTATCCCCCCTCCATCACTCTCTATTCCCGCTCTCTCTTTCTCACTCTCAGACCAGCCAAGTACTCTATCCCCCCTCCATCACTCTCTATTCCCTCTCTCTCTTTCTCACTCTCAGACCAGCCAAGTACTCTATCCCCCCTCCATCACTCTCTATTCCCTCTCTCTCTTTCTCACTCTCAGACCAGCCAAGTACTCTATCCCCCCTCCATCACTCTCTATTCCCTCTCTCTCTTTCTCACTCTCAGACCAGCCAAGTACTCTATCCCCCCTCCATCACTCTCTATTCCCGCTCTCTCTTTCTCACTCTCAGACCAGCCAAGTACTCTATCCCCCCTCCATCACTCTCTATTCCCTCTCTCTCTCTCTTTCTCACTCTCAGACCAGCCAAGTACTCTATCCCCCCTCCATCACTCTCTATTCCCTCTCTCTCTTTCTCACTCTCAGACCAGCCAAGTACTCTATCCCCCCTCCATCACTCTCTATTCCCTCTCTCTCTTTCTCACTCTCAGACCAGCCAAGTACTCTATCCCCCCTCCATCACTCTCTATTCCCGCTCTCTCTTTCTCACTCTCAGACCAGCCAAGTACTCTATCCCCCCTCCATCACTCTCTATTCCCTCTCTCTCTTTCTCACTCTCAGACCAGCCAAGTACTCTATCCCCCCTCCATCACTCTCTATTCCCTCTCTCTCTTTCTCACTCTCAGACCAGCCAAGTACTCTATCCCCCCTCCATCACTCTCTATTCCCGCTCTCTCTTTCTCACTCTCAGACCAGCCAAGTACTCTATCCCCCCTCCATCACTCTCTATTCCCTCTCTCTCTTTCTCACTCTCAGACCAGCCAAGTACTCTATCCCCCTCCATCACTCTCTATTCCCTCTCTCTCTTTCTCACTCTCAGACCAGCCAAGTACTCTATCCCCCCTCCATCACTCTCTATTCCCTCTCTCTCTTTCTCACTCTCAGACCAGCCAAGTACTCTATCCCCCCTCCATCACTCTCTATTCCCTCTCTCTCTTTCTCACTCTCAGACCAGCCAAGTACTCTATCCCCCCTCCATCACTCTCTATTCCCTCTCTCTCTTTCTCACTCTCAGACCAGCCAAGTACTCTATCCCCCCTCCATCACTCTCTATTCCCGCTCTCTCTTTCTCACTCTCAGACCAGCCAAGTACTCTATCCCCCCTCCATCACTCTCTATTCCCTCTCTCTCTTTCTCACTCTCAGACCAGCCAAGTACTCTATCCCCCCTCCATCACTCTCTATTCCCGCTCTCTCTTTCTCACTCTCAGACCAGCCAAGTACTCTATCCCCCCTCCATCACTCTCTATTCCCTCTCTCTCTTTCTCACTCTCAGACCAGTCAAGTACTCTATCCCCCCTCCATCACTCTCTATTCCCGCTCTCTCTTTCTCACTCTCAGACCAGTCAAGTACTCTATCCCTTCCTCCTTCTCTCTAAATTCCCTTCCTCCCTCTCTTCTTCCCTCCATCTAACATGCTGTCATCCAACTGCTTTCAGACAATATCAATGAGCATCTCCCTAAGATCACACACCAGGCTTCCTCCCTCCCTCGTTCCATCCCTCTTTCAATCTCCCCCTCCATCACAGTGGCGCCCATTTTCCCTACTTCTCCCTCCTCTCTCTCTCCCCGATCCCTCCCTCTCTCTCTCTCTTCCCCGTCCCTCTCTCTTCCCCGTCCCTCTCTCTTCTCTCTCTTCCCGTCCCTCTCTCTTCTCTCTCTTCCCCGTCCCTCTCTCTTCTCTCTCTTCCCCGTCCCTCTCTCTTCTCTCTCTTCCCCGTCCCTCTCTCTTCTCTCTCTTCCCCGTCCCTCTCTCTTCTCTCTCTTCCCCGTCCCTCTCTCTTCTCTCTCTTCCCCGTCCGTCTCTCTCTCTCTTCCCCGTCCGTCCGTCCGTCCGTCTGTCTGTGGTGTCTCTTTAAGGGGTTGGGGCTTATCACCTCCACATGAACTGAGAGTCAGCCAGCAGACCCAGCCCAGACACGGCAGGCTAAGAGAGACATGGAAACTGAGGCACACTCACATACACACACACACACTCACACACACTGTGGATGTCTAGTAATAGACCATGTCAATCTGCCTTGTTTAACATATAGGCTGGTAATGTAATATCATGACCTAATGTGCTATAAAGAGACACGCTGGCCACAGCCTTGTATTGTAATCTAATAGTCTTCTCCTGTGTGATTTAAACATGGTGACAACAGATGACAGACATAGTCAACGGTAGAGAGATACAGACCCAGAACCAGACATGAATAGAGATCATGTAATTGCACACACACACACACACACACACACACACACTACACACACACACACTACACACAGGCACTCACACACACACAGGCACTCACACACACACAGGCACTCACTCACACACAGGCACTCACTCACACACAGGCACTCACTCACACACAGGCACTCACTCACACACAGGCACTCACTCACACACACAGGCACTCACTCACACACACAGGCACTCACTCACACACACAGGCACTCACTCACACACACAGGCACTCACTCACACACACAGGCACTCACTCACACACACAGGCACTCACTCACACACACAGGCACTCACTCACACACACAGGCACTCACTCACACACACAGGCACTCACTCACACACACAGGCACTCACTCACACACACAGGCACTCACTCACACACACAGGCACTCACTCACACACACAGGCACTCACTCACACACACAGGCACTCACTCACACACACAGGCACTCACTCACACACACAGGCACTCACTCACACACACAGGCACTCACTCACACACACAGGCACTCACTCACACACACAGGCACTCACTCACACACACAGGCACTCACTCACACACACAGGCACTCACACACACAGGCACTCACTCACACACACAGGCACTCACTCACACACACAGGCACTCACTCACACACAGGCACTCACACACATTTTGAATACTCTATTTGCACTCTCCACAGTCAAGCATTGAGGTACAAAGGACCCAAATATGTCAAAGGTCGCAGAGTCTTAGAATCATGGAAACCAGAAACACTTCTCCTCCACAGAGATCAGCTATCAGCTACTATAACAGCTGACACAGAGCTATACAGGCCAGCTGCTGGGCTTTTTCCCTTTGGAACGTATGCAATAACACACACACACACACACCGACATACGTACCTGCCGTGTTTGGCCTCAGTAGAGTCTGACCAGGCACTGGAAGCCGTGATGTCAGAGTCAGGGATGGTGCCATCCTCCATCCCCAGGGCATAACGACACTGAGCTGCATGGATGTGGCCGTGTGTGTGTATGTGTGTTCGTGTGAGAAAGGGAGACATAGACAGAGGGGGGGGCGCGGGGGGCAAGAATGAGATAGAGACTACATAATATAATTCATCATGCCTGTCATACAGAGACTAGAGGACAGAATAGAGCATTCTACTATCATACATTCTACTATCATACATCAGGAGTAACATGATAGCTACATGTACAGATGTAGGATCTTAATTTGACCAGTTTCTCACAGAAGGAAAATAATCCTGCAGCAACAGGAAATATGAATTATTATGTGAATAATAATTCATATTTTTCCTTCTCTATCTTTCCCACATGGCACCCTACTCCAGGGTCTGGTCAAAAGCAATGCGTTCTATAGGGAATAGGGTGCCATTTGGGACACATCCTCAGACCGCGTAGTGGAGCTCATCCAATAATGTCCTTGTCACATCTTATTTCTCTTCTAGTCACTCAGGAAGAAACACGTACAGTCAATGTTAATTAATCATCTAATAGGATGAATATTGAAGAATAGGAGCTGCCAAGTTCATTACAAACAGATATTCTTCTATTAGCTTATAACCCTGAAGAGGTATCATTCTCTATTTCTTTTACTTTAACAGGCAGATGAGGTGAGGTGAGCACAGGACTAGAGGAGGAGGAGAAAGAAGAGGAGAAGGTGGAAGTGGAGTGAAAGAGGGGAAGAGGAGGACATAGGACAGACAGTTAACAGATGAAATGGACAGCTCTGCTCTAACCGGTTCAAATATCAGCCCAGACAACAGTCCCACAGGCATATATCAACCAGGCACTATCCAACGACTTAGCTACCTGCCATGACTTCACTGCAGGGTCAGACATGACCAAATGGGGGGCAGAGAACTAGTCACAGTGAGTGGTGGTGGTGCGCCAGATGATATGAAAGGGTGTGGGGGAGACAGGATGGTGCTACTAACTGGAGTGGGGGAGGGGTGGTGATGGTGATGGAAAATGAGAGGGGATAATGGGGTTGAGCTAGTGGGGGGGGCGTGGATAATTGATGCTGTCAGTGATATGGAGGTGGGGGGGATAACTGATGCTGTCAGTAATATTGGGGCGTGGATAGCTGATGCTGTCAGTGATATGGAGGTGGGGGGGATAACTGATGCTGTCAGTAATATTGGGGCGTGGATAACTGATGCTGTCAGTGATATGGAGGCGTGGATAATGATGCTGTCAGTGATATGAGGACGTGGGGGCTGATAATGATGCTGTCAGTGATATGAGGACGTGGGGGCTGATAATGATGCTGTCAGTGATATGAGGGTGTGGGGGGGGGGGGGGGGGGGGGGGTGATAAGGGGGGAAGTTCTAACTCAGTTGCTGTCAAGTGAGTCAGTGGATAGGAATGTGGGGTTGGAAGATAAACCCTCTGAGACACACACACACACACACACACACACACACACACACACACACACACACACACACACACACACACACACACACACACACACACACACACAGGCCTGTTTCATTACATCATTACCAAGCTGCCAATAAAACTCTCTCTCCAGGCCTCTCCATCTCTCTTTTTACTCCCCTCTCTGTTATTGCCCTCTGTCTCCACTGGCTTTCTTCCCACTCTCTCCCTCTCTGTCTCCACTGGCTTTCTGCCCACTCTCTCCCTCTCTTTCTCCCCCTTTCACACACATGGTGGGTGTTTCCCTTCCTTTATTCACTCTTCATATCAGTTCATATCCCGCTACTAATATCCCGGGTATTTCTTCCTATAAAAGACTTGTTGTTGCATCACCACAGCAACGGTGTGGAAATAATAACCATATGGATCAAATCAGATGACAACTGTGTGTGTGCATGTGCGTGAGACAGATAATTCATTGTCTGCTGATACCCTGGAGGTGACAGAAAACGGCAGCTCTGGTTTCACCTTGTGGAGTTTAATTTTCTCTACTCTCTCTCTATCCCTCTCCTCCCCTCTCTCCTTCCTTCCCTCACTCCCCTCTCTCTCTTTGTATGATTGACAGGTTGATGAGCAGCCTGTACATTAGTGAGGTTGAATACCCGAGGCTCTATCGCCCTGCTACCATCTCTCTCCTGTTACACAAGGCTGCCTAGGAGACATGGACCTGAAACAGGATTGGCTGCTGATAGCTGATGGACAGACTTAAGGCACACATCCAAGAATGTGAGGAGAATGTAGACAAGAGAGGGGCAGAGAGGGCGAGGGATGGAGGAGGAGGATAGGGCAATAGGTGAGGCCGAGATGGAATTGTCTGACATTTCTGAGGGGGTGCCTGTGAGATCTTGAATGGAAGGTAAAACACATCTGTTCTGATCATAGTTTTTTCCCTTGGTGTGACTCAAATTGTATTAAACCTGGCCGATTGGTCAACGATCATCAATCCCTAGTCCCTCTACTATCTACCTTGGCTTTAACTAGGTAGGTTATTGAGAACCCATTCTCTTCAACAATAACGACCAATCATATTCTAGGGATCTGATTTGACCTTGCCCTTAAATAGCCACTTCCTGTCTAACATCTGACCTTTGACCTCTTACCTGGTTTAAAGTGCCACTCATGGTCATCCGCAGCCGACAACGCCACCAGGACGATGGTAACCACGATGACAGGCAACAGACGCAGCTCTGGAGTTGCCATGGCACCAGCAACACACCCGGTTACCTGTCCGGAGACACGCTGACAACCACAGGCATACCTGAGAGAGAGAGAGAGAGAGAGAGGGAGAGAGAGAGAGAGAGGAAGGATTAGAAGATTTCAGAATGCATTAATCATTTATTTTGTATCATGAAAGACAGAATACGAGAGAGTAGGAAGAATGAGAGGTGATAATCTGTGTGGATGGGTTTCTGTCTAAATGTCAGTCTAGTAGATACAGTAGTAGATCCTCTACACATCCACACTGTGTGTCTAGTAGATACAGTAGTAGATCCTCTACACATCCACACTGTGTGTCTAGTAGATACAGTAGTAGATCCTCTACACATCCACACTGTGTGTCTAGTAGATACAGTAGTAGATCCTCTACACATCCACACTGTGTGTCTAGTAGATACAGTAGTAGATCCTCTACACATCCACACTGTGTGTCTAGTAGATACAGTAGTAGATCCTCTACACAACCACACTGTGTGTCTAGTAGATACAGTAGTAGATCCTCTACACATCCACACTGTGTGTCTAGTAGATACAAATAACTCAATTCAACACAACAGACCAGTGGGTGGGGTTATATCCTGCCTGGTTGGCCCTGTCCGGGGGTATCGTCGGACGGGGCCAGTGTCTCCCGACCCCTCCTGTCTCAGCCTCCAGTATTTATGCTGCAATAGTTTGTGTCGTGGTGCTAGGGTCAGTCTGTTATATCTGGAGTATTTCTCCTGTCTTATCCAGTGTCCTGTGTGAATGTAAGCATGCTCCCTCTAATTCTCTCTCTCTCTCTCTTCTCTCGGAGGACCTGAGCCCTAGGACCATGCCTCAAGACTACCTGGCCTGATGACTCCTTGCTGTTCCCAGTCCACCTGGTCGTGCTGCTGCTCCGGTTTTAACTGTTCTACTTGCGGCTATGGAAACCTGACCTGTTCACCGGACGTGCTAGCTTGTCCCGGACCTGCTGTTTTCGACTCTCTCTCTACTGCACCTGCTGTCTAACTCTGAATGATCGGCTATGAAAAGCCAACTGACATTTACTCCTGAGGTGCTGACCTGTTGCACCCTCTACAACCACTGTGATTATTATTATTTGACCCTGCTGGTCATCTATGAACGTTTGAAGATCTTCGCCATGTTCTGTTATAATCTCCACCCCTCAGAGCCGGGTTCCTCTCTAGGTTTCTTCCTAAGTTCCTGCCTTTCTAGGGAGTTTTCCCTAGCCACCGTGCTTCTACATCTGCATTGCTTGCTGTTTGGGGTTTCAGGCTGGGTTTCTGTATAGCACTTTGTGACATCGGCTGATGTAAAAAGGGCTTTATAAATACATTTGATTGATTGATTGACTAGTGGCACCACAACACAGACACCATTGGCTTGGTTTAGATCTGTTGTTGTTGCACAATGAACCAATCGAAGGTGGTATAATTAGCCTAGCCAGCATTACTTAGTCCTTCAGCGTTCGAAATGTAAATAATGTAATTTCCAACTCCCTTATTGCAAACTCCTCCTCAAGCCCTAATTGGCTTAAACATAACAGCAGGGATGTTTCGAGATTGAGAAAGACAGTAGTAAATACATGTAGATTATTCATCAGAACACATAGCCAGAAAAGGACAGATAGACAGAGAAATAGAGGAAGGTAACAGATATATTTGAGATGATTGACAGTTCAGTCTGTGTATCAACACTACAAGTAGATGGGCTAAGCGACAGACAGACAGACAGAGACAGACAGAGACAGACAGACAGACAGACGGACAGACGGACAGACGGACAGACGGACAGACGGACGGGACAGACAATCAATCCTTGGTCCTACAAATGGTGGAACATTAAAAAGTGGATTTCAGAGCCTCATTCTAAACACGATTTCTATGGGTGGTGTAGTCATAGAAATATAATTAATTCAAGTTCTAATTCATTCTACTTCTATGGTTGTAGTTAGGCATGTATCAGACACAGAAGTAGCCCAAGCATGAAAAAGTGGATTTCAGAGCTCCTTTCTAAACACTGTTTCTCTGGGTGCTGTAGCTGTAAGACAGGGGCCTGATATGGTGGATAGGGTGCTGTAGTAGTTAGACTGGGGCCTGATATGGTGGATAGGGTGCTGTAGGGTGCTGTAGTAGTTAGACTGGGCCTGATAGGGTGCTGTAGTAGTTAGACTGGGGGCTGATATGGTGGATAGGGTGCTGTAGTAGTTAGACTGGGGCCTGATAGGGTGGATAGGGTGCTGTAGTAGTAAGACTGGGGCCTGATAGGGTGCTGTAGTAGTTAGACTGGGGCCTGATATGGTTCTGTGGTAGTTAGACTGGGGCCAGATAGGGTGAATAGGGTGCTATAGGGTGCTGTAGTAGTTAGATTGGGCCTGATAGGGTGCTGTAGTAGTGAGACTGGGGCCTGATAGGGTGGATAGGGTGCGGTAGTAGTAAGACTGGGGCCTGATAGGGTGCTGTAGTAGTTAGACTGGGGCCTGATAGGGTGTTGTAGTGGTTAGACTGGGGCCTGATAGGATGGATAGGGTGTTGTAGTAGTTAGACTGGGGCCTGATAGGGTGGATAGGGTGCTGTAGTAGTAAGACTGGGGCCTGATAGGGTGCTGTAGTAGTAAGACTGGGGCCTGATAGGGTGCTGTAGTAGTTAGACTGGGGCCTGATAGGGTGCTGTAGTAGTTAGACTGGGGCCTGATAGGGTGTTGTAGTAGTTAGACTGTGGCCTGATAGGGTGCTGTAGTAGTAAGACTGGGGCCTGATAGGGTGCTGTAGTAGTTAGACTGGGGCCTGATAGGGTGCTGTAGTAGTTAGACTGTGGCCTGATAGGGTGCTGTAGTAGTTAGACTGTGGCCTGATAGGGTGCTGTAGTAGTAAGACTGGGGCCTGATAGGGTGTTGTAGTAGTTAGACTGTGGCCTGATAGGGTGCTGTAGTAGTAAGACTGGGGCCTGATAGGGTGCTGTAGTAGTTAGACTGGGGCCTGATAGGGTGCTGTAGTAGTTAGACTGGGGCCTGATAGGGTGCTGTAGTAGTTAGACTGTGGCCTGGTAGGGTGCTGTAGTAGTTAGACTGTGGCCTGATAGGGTGCTGTAGTAGTTAGACTGTGGCCTGATAGGGTGCTGTAGTAGTTAGACTGGGGCCTGATAGGATGGATAGGGTGCTGTAGTAGTTAGACTGGGGCCTGATAGGGTGCTGTAGTAGTTAGACTGTGGCCTGATAGGGTGCTGTAGTAGTTAGACTGGGGCCTGATAGGATGGATAGGGTGCTGTAGTAGTTAGACTGGGGCCTGATAGGGTGTTGTAGTAGTTAGACTGTGGCCTGATAGGGTGCTGTAGTAGTTAGACTGGGGCCTGATAGGGTGCTGTAGTAGTTAGACTGGGGCCTGATAGGATGGATAGGGTGCTGTAGTTACCCATCTATGAAACACAAAAGGGCTTGTCCAGTAGTTTTACTGGTGGATGGTTAATGATTGGGGGTGACGGGGGCAGGGAGGGGGAGACAGCTGGTAGGGGAGGGGGTGTAGAGGGGTGGCCTGGGGTTCCTGTGGGCCCTCTGTGTTTCGGCTTCAGCTCTGACTTCACTGGCACAGACCGACAGCTGACACACAGCTGTAGGGACACAGAGGAAGGGGAGCGACAGTGTGATGGACAGAGGGAGGGAATGAAGGGAGGTATGAAGACAAGTGAAAAGTGTAATTGTAGGCATAGAGAATGGAAGAGAAGGATGGAACGAAGGAGCGGTCCAGATGACATGGATGACATAGTAGAAAGAGTGTGTGTGTGTGTGTGTGTGGCACAGAGGAGATTTCAGGGATAGCCAGCCAGTGCAGCTGTCCAGAACAAGAGACAGGCGCTAGGCAACAGATACAGGGTGCAAGTGTTCAGAGAGGGCGAGAGAGTAGACAGCTTGTTTTGTGAAAACACCCAAGCCTTCCAAACGAGTGAAGCAGTGTGTGTCTGCTTTGCCAGATGACACCATGTTGAAATATGTCTCTTACAGGATTCCAGTAACTCTAAGCATGCAGAACCAGAGCTGAGAATCTTCCTCCAGTGGCCTGTCCACTATGTCAACAATCCTACACAGTCACCACGGTAACCACTCCACATCGTAAACGAAAATGATCCCTGTCACAATCAATAACAATGTACTTGACAAATGTTACAACAGATAAAATACTTTTACTGACCAGCGACCACAAAACTGGATGGAAACACAAACCTTAGGTTCTGAAGAAAATACAACCAAATGAAATCCCCACTAACCAAAACCAAGATTATGTTTGGCATAGACAGTCAAGTGTTTTTGAGGAAGTGGAAAAACAAGCCGCAGTGTTTAAGGAGAAGCTAGCGAGGGAAGCGAGGCGGAGCACATAGTGTTTAGCTAACCATCCATCTCCCTATCCCACTGCCATCTCCCTCCACTCACATGATTTGTGCAGACTAATCCACTGCTAATGAATGGTTATGAACAGCTGTCCCACCACACAACAATAAAACAGACAGAGAGAGTGAAGGAAGGAGGGAATGAGTGAGGGAGAAGAAAGGCTCTTATAAAAAAGTATGCTTCAGAAAAAGTTTGACAAAAGAGTTTGGATTCCTTTTGGCACTGCAATGTCTCATGACAATCACATTGTAATTTGCATTCCAAACTATACTGAAAAAATATATAAACGCAACATGTAAAGTGTTTATCCCATGTTTAACGAGCTTAAATAAAAGATCCCAGACATTTTCTATACGCACAAAAAGCGTATCTCTTAAATTTTGTGCACAAATTTGTTTACATCCCTGTTAGTGAGCATTTCTCCTTTGCCACAATAATCCATCCACCTGACAGGTGTGGCATATCAAGAAGCTGATTAAACAGCATGATCATTACACAGGTGCACCTTGTGCTGGGGACAATAAAAGGCCTCTCTAAAATGTGCAGTTTTGTCACACAACACAATGCCACAGATGTCTCAAGTTTTAAGGGAGCGTGCATTTGGCATGCTGACTGCAGGAATGTCCATCAGAGCTGTTGCAAGAGAATTTCATGTTAATTTCTCTACCATAAGCCACTTCCAACGTTGTTTTAGAGAATTTGGCAGTACATCCAATCAGCCTCACAACCGCAGACCACGTGTAACCACGCATACCAAGTACCTCCACATCTGGCTCCTTCACTTGCGGGATCATCCAACCCAGGGCTCCCGAGTGGCGCAGCGGTCTAAGGCACTGCATCTCAGTGCTTGAGGCGTCACTACAGATTCCCTGGTTCGAATCCAGGCTGTATCACAATCGGCCGTGATTGGGAGGCCCATAGGGCGGCACACAATTTGCCCAGAGTTGTCCCGGTTTGGCCGGTGTAGGCCGTCATTGTAAATAAATATTTGTTTTTAACTGACTTGTCTAGTTAAATAAAATGTACTAAATAAAATCTGTGTCGAGCCACCTGGACTGATGAAACTGAGTTTGCAAACCAAAGAATTTCAGCACAAACTGTCAGAAACCGTCTCAGGGAAGCTCCCCTCCATACTCGTCATCTTCACCAGGGTCTTGACCTGACTGCAGTTTTCCGTCGTAATCGACTTGTGTGCAAATGCTCACCTTTGATGGCCACTGGCACGCTGGAGAAGTGTGCTCTTCATGGATGAACCCCCATGTCGCAAGGATCTGTACACAATTCCTGGAAGCTGAAAATGTCCCAGTTCTTCCAAGGCCTGTATACTCATACATGTCACCCATTGAGCATGTTTGGGATGCTCTGGATCGACTTGTACAACAGCGTGTTCAAGTTTCTGCCCATATCCAGCAACTTCGCACAGCCATTGAAGAGGAGTGGGACAACATTCCACAGGCCACAATCCACAGCCTGATCAACTCTATGCGAAGAAGATGTGTCGCACTGCATGAGGCAAATGGTGGTCACACCAGAAACGTACTGGTTTTCTGATCCACGCCCCTACCTTTTTTAAAAGGTATCTGTGACCGACAGATGCATATCTGTATTCCCAGTCATGTGAAATCCATAGATTAGGGCCTAATTTATACATTTCAATTGACTGATTTCCTTATATGAACTGTAACTCAGTAAAATCTTTGAAATTGTTACATGTTGAATTTATATTTTTGTTCAGTGTATAATGTGATTGTCTGGTAACTGCTAAGATCAATAGTGCCCATTAAAACACCCATTCAAGTTGGGCCATACTATGAGAGTTTGCCATACTATATGAGTTGATGGTATCAAGCCCAACTTTGAGTTGGAATGTTCGTTCCACTCAGTCTAATTCTAAGGGGTTGAGTTTGGGCCTGGGGTAGAACAAGGAGCTGATTCTAAATCTATTATATTCTCTGTGTTCTGTCTTCTCTGTGTGGAGTCCATGAACACAACAGCCACAGAGACTGTTTCTCTCCCCAGTCAGCCAGTCAGTAAGACCGACAGACCGTTTCTCTCCGCAGTCAGCCAGTCAGTTAGACTGACTGTTTCTCTCCCCAGCCAGTCAGTAAGACAGACAGACCGTTTCTCTCCCCAGTCAGCCAGTCAGTCAGACAGGAGTAATAGTAACCCTTCCACTGGGGAGGTTAGAGAGTAGAGAGGTCTTTGTTCTGGGTTTCCGTCAGACCCAGTAGAGGAAGTAGAGGGAGTCACTGAGGCACAACCATCCGGTGAGTCCTGGATAGATGGAAACACCTTTTAACCTTCCAAGCACTTACAGTGTTCAGTGGCGTCAGCCGGGGAAACAAGGCGGCAGTCGAAGGCTTTCCTGAACGAGAGCAGATGGTTTTGTTGTTTTGTCTGTGAGTCAGTGATAGCCTGGTCCCAGATCTGTTTGTGAGGTCTTGACACATCAGGGGTATACTACAACGTAGGATCAATGAGTTAGCAGGCTAACTTTAACAAGCAGAAATAACTGTTGATTTTTTGTTTCATTAAAAAGCCAAACTTAGATATAGGGATGGGTATCGTTAAGATTTTAATGTATTACTACTCTTACCGATACTGCTTATCGATCCGGTACTTTAACGGTATTCTTATCGGTTATTTTTGTTATTTGTTACGAGAAAAAAAAACGAAACAAATTAAGAACAGAATTAACACTGCTTTATTTTCTGAAATGTCAAATAAATAAAATAAACAATTATTTACAGCAAAAGAAACAGTGATTTGTTCAAAACATTGCTATTATAGACTAATGTTGTGATGATGGAAATGTAAAACAAATGAAATAAACAATATTTTCCTGCAAAAGAAAATACAGTGGTATAGAGCAACACGGGTGGGGCATGCAGGTAGGCTACAAAAGGACTAACAGTTCTTAGCAGTTCTCCTGGAGAAAGATCAACATATTTTCCTTCTCTGGCAGAAGTCGGGACCTCTCCTGGGTTATTGTGTTCCCTGCAGTAGAAAATACCCTCTCGCCAGGGGTGGAGGAGGCTTGAGCACAGAGGTAGCTTGTTGCAATGTTTGTGAGGAGGGGCAGAGAAGCTCTCTTCTCCCACATCACATGATCTTCAGCTATGGGGATGGGAGGCAGGCCTTTGTAGAGCTCGACCTCTAGGTCAACACACTCGCTGAGGGTGAGGGACGAGGTGTCCTGTTGGATCGTCAACCTCAACTCCCTGTCCTCCTCTGAGAACAGCTCCTCCAAGGCACTCCTTGTTTTGTACAATGGAGGGACTGTCTCCTCCATTTCCTCTCCTTCTCCTTCAGACTCCTCCTCCTGTTGCTGGTGCTCTGTGCCTGTCTGCTCCGGCTCCTCTGACAGCCCTGGTGTTGCTCCTGTCACATTGGCCTCAGCACTTGCCTCCCTCCGCCTGTCGCAGATGGCATCACTCACCGGGCTCCCTTTAAATCTGGGGCCTATTGCTGTGGCCTCATGCAGGAAGGCTGGGATGTCCTCATCCTGATAGCGCTCAGAGAGGTTCTCCCACACCTTCTCTTTGATGGTTGCCACCAACGTTGTATCTTCATGCTTCACAGTGAAGTGCTCTTCCAGTTTGTGGAGGATGGGTATGATCTGTCCACAGGTGGCATTCTATTCACATGACACACACAGTGTGGATGTATAAAATATTCTCATGAGCTGGACAAACTCCAGCCTTATGGAAGTCCTCGTCCTTCAGACGGTCCATGTTGTCCTTGGTCATTGCTTTTCACAGTCGTGGGTCCAAGGCTGCTGCTTGGATCGCTGGAAACTGCTCCATGAATCTCTCTCTCATTAGATAGCGTTCCATCTGGTCTTGACATCAAGGATGAGTGAGTGTTGCGGAAGGCCTGAAACAACAAAAAACAACATACATTTAATTACCGCACACTTGAATATTGAATTAAATAGTTAAATGTGGGAATTTCAAAATAATACTTTAATAAATTGAACTGGCTTCTTACCAAGGAGCTGCTGCTTTTGGACATCGAGGATCTCTTGAACCACACGGCCACTGCTCTGATTCGGGGAGCCCATTTATCAATGGAAGTCATTTTGTAGATTTTCTGCGCTGCCAGATTCAAGGTGTTTGCAAAGCATCCTATTTTTAGGATGTGTAGCCTCTTGATGGCAACATCCATATTGCCAGCATTATCAACAGCCACAGCTACAATCTTGCTCGGCTCTGTCTCAAACTCTTCCAGAATGTCTGAGATCTCCTCTGACACTACTTCGCCATTTGTACACTGCCCTGGTGTGGAGGACCTTCTGTTTTACACTGCCCCTGGTGTGGAGGACCTTCTGTTTTACACTGCCCCTGGTGTGGAAGACCTTCTGTTTTACACTGCCCTGGTGTGGAAGACCTTCTGTTTTACACTGCCCCTGGTGTGGAGGACCTTCTGTTTTACACTGCCCCTGGTGTGGAAGACCTTCTGTTTTACACTGCCCCTGGTGTGGAAGACCTTCTGTTTTACACTGCCCTGGTGTGGAGGACCTTCTGTTTTACACTGCCCTGGTGTGGAAGACCTTCTGTTTTACACTGCCCTGGTGTGGAAGACCTTCTGTTTTACACTGCCCTGGTGTGGAAGACCTTCTGTTTTACACTGCCCTGGTGTGGAAGACCTTCTGTTATACACTGCCCTGGTGTGGAAGACATTCTGTTTTACACTGCCCTGGTGTGGAGGACATTCTGTTTTACACTGCCCTGGTGTGGAAGACCTTCTGTTTTACACTGCCCTGGTGTGGAAGACATTCTGTTTTACACTGCCCTGGTGTGGAGGACATTCTGTTTTACACTGCCCTGGTGTGGAGGACATTCTGTTTTACACTGCCCTGGCTTGTGTAGTGCACTGTAACAGGTCCTGGCAGAGGCTGGTCCACTCGTCTGATGTGATGGCTAGCTTTGGCACGTCCTTCAGCTCAGTGATCACATTGGTCTTTTCTTCACCATACCAGGTAGGAATGAATGTGTCACTGAGGTAACTCCTGGAGGGAGGGATGTATTTGTGGTTGAGTGCCTTGCTCATCTCCCTACAGTAAATAGAATGTTCATGTGTTTAATTATCATTATTGAATTATTGTGTTGTGTATTGTATTGTGGAGTGATGGGACTAACATACAACCCTTTTATACTACTATATCCTAAACATGAATACAACTCAATATATATACTGACAGACTGTTACCTAAAGCCCTTGGACTCCACTGTTGCAAAGGGGTATAGGCCTTTCACTATGAACTTGGTCTCGGCTAGGTGGCACTCATTCTCATCAGTCATCCTCCCACTAGCTGCCAGCGTGAAGGGGCTTTGGGCTTGTCTTTCTCTTGGACCAGCGGTATTAAAGGGAGCAGCGGGTTGGTTCATTGTAGCTGCAAATTTAACAAAAAAGTTGCAAAATCTTTAAATGGGTGATTTAATTTTTGAACGCACCCACAGCTAAACAATCACCTGGCTAATGGTTCCTTTTGATCAGGAACCCATGTTCTCATAATCTAGTTAACTCCGTGTGTGGGCTCTAGGCTGCTAGCATACATACCTAACGGAGATCGGGCGACGAGAGATGAACTACGAGCTAGGCAGTCGAAAACTGTGCATTTCTCTGCCTGTACATGATGCACTTTCCATAGATGTTTGGACAGATTGCTTGTAAGGGCGGAAACACGAGCAAAAGTCTTGTTGCACTTGTGGCAACGAGCATTATCAGCATCGACTCTGGTGAAGTGTAACCACAATTTTGAACGTTTAGTTCTCTCTGCCATCGTCACTAATTAAGTCTTTCTTGTGTGTGTGTGCGTGCGTGCTGTACCGTGTGAGAGAGACAGGCTCCGCGCGACAGAGATCTCTTCTGGATTGGGAATAACGAAAATGCATCATAGACAAATCTCTTAATCTTATTGCAAATTGGAAACGGTTGGTGAGATAAAATGTGCAAGATAACGTTCATGTAGCAATAATAAATAGGAAATGTATTTTCTTAATTTCTCCAGTACTGAAAGCAGAACCGATAACGTCTGAGCTTATCGATACTAAGGTCTTTCATAATTTAGCCCCGGGGCCAGTTTAATACCGGGTTTCGGTACACATACCTACTTAGATATGTGTTATTGGTTGCTGAGTCAATTAGACCATGCCCATTTCAAGCTTATCTTTCTAAAAACAACAACGTTATTTCAGAATAGTTAGGCAAGTTAGCTGGCTAACTCATTTATCCTGCTTTGTAGAATACCCCTTTGTTTATTTATGCTGTAGTTGACAATACAGCAGAAACAGATCAGAGACCAGGCTAGGTCATGGTTGTTGTTAGCCTGGTAACACTGCTACTGGTTCTGAGGGGGCTATTCTCTGAGAATCTTTGAAGACCTGGCCAGAAGAACAATAGTGGCAGCTAGAGTGCTGTGCTACCATCCAGCAGGCATTTTTACTAATCCTGCAAGAAGTTCTGATACCCTTTCCCTGAAGCTGTCGCCTTCCCTTGAAGTATTATTAAACTATCTGACTCAATGAATTTCTCCTCCATGTCATTGGTTATTGTTCTCAGAACACCATTGGTCACTGAAGCTGAGGGAAGATGGCTGCCCTCTTAGACAGTAGCCCAACAGAAAGTTTTGATCTTCTCTCCGATCGATCGGGATATTGACATTTTTATTTTTTTTATTTTTTTATTTCACCTTTATTTAACCAGGTAGGCCAGTTGAGAACAAGTTCTCATTTACAACTGCGACCTGGCCAAGATAAAGCAAAGCAGTGCGACACAAACAACAACACAGAGTTACACATGGAATAAACAAACATACAGTCAATAACACAATAGAATACAGTGTGTGCAAATGAGGTAAGCTAAGGAAGGTAAGGCAATAAATAGGCCGTAGTGGCGAAATATTTACAATTTAACACTGGAGTGACAGATGTGCAGAAGATGAATGTGCAAGTAGAGATACTGAGGTGCAAAGGAGAAAAAAAAAAATAACAGTATGGGGATAAGGTAGTTGGATGGGCTGTTTACAGATGGGCTATGTACAGGTGAAGTGATCTGTGAGCTGCTCTGACAGTTGGTGCTTAAAGTTAGAGAGGGAGATATGACTCTCCAGCTTCAGTGATTTTTGCAATTCTTTCCAGTCATTGGCAGCAGAGAACTGGAAGGAAAGGCGGCCAAAGCAGGAATTGGCTTTGGGGGTGACCAGTGAAATATACAGTGGGGCAAAAAAGTATTTAGTCAGCCACCAATTGTGCAAGTTCTCCCACTTAAAAAGATGAGAGAGGCCTGTAATTTTCATCATAGGTACACTTCAACTCTGACAGACAAAATGAGAAAAAATATCCAGAAAATCACATTGTAGGATTTTTAATGAATTTATTTGCAAAGTATGGTGAAAAATAAGTATTTGGTCACCTACAAACAAGCAAGATTTCTGGCTCTCACAGACCTGTAACTTCTTCTTTAAGAGGCTCCTCTGTCCTCCACTCGTTACCTGTATTAATGGCACCTGTTTGAACTTGTTATCAGTATAAAAGACGCCTGTCCACAACCTCAAACAGTCACACTCCAAACTCCACTATGGCCAAGACCAAAGAGCTGTCAAAGGACACCAGAAACAATATTGTAGACCTGCACCAGGCTGGGAAGACTGAATCTGCAATAGGTAAGCAGCTTGGTTTGAAGAAATCAACTGTGGGAGCAATTATTAGGAAATGGAAGACATACAAGACCACTGATAATCTCCCTCGATCTGGGGCTCCACGCAAGATCTCACCCCGTGGGGTCAAAATGATCACAAGAACGGTGAGCAAAAATCCCAGAACCACACGGGGGGACCTAGTGAATGACCTGCAGAGAGCTGGGACCAAAGTAACAAAGCCTACCATCAGTAACACACTACGCCGCCAGGGACTCAAATCCTGCAGTGCCAGACGTGTCCCCCTGCTTAAGCCAGTACATGTCCAGACCCGTCTGAAGTTTGCTAGAGAGCATTTGGATGATCCAGAAGAAGATTGGGAGAATGTCATATGGTCAGATGAAACCAAAATAGAACTTTTTGGTAAAAACTCAACTCGTCGTGTTTGGAGGACAAAGAATGCTGAGTTGCATCCAAAGAACACCATACCTACTGTGAAGCATGGGGGTGGAAACATCATGCTTTGGGGCTGTTTTTCTGCAAAGGGACCAGGACGACTGATCCGTGTAAAGGAAAGAATGAATGGGGCCATGTATCGTGAGATTTTGAGTGAAAACCTCCTTCCATCAGCAAGGGCATTGAAGATGAAACGTGGCTGGGTCTTTCAGTATGACAATGATCCCAAACACACCGCCCGGGCAACGAAGGAGTGGCTTCGTAAGAAGCATTTCAAGGTCCTGGAGTGGCCTAGCCAGTCTCCAGATCTCAACCCCATAGAAAATCTTTGGAGGGAGTTGAAAGTCCGTGTTGCCCAGCAACAGCCCCAAAACATCACTGCTCTAGAGGAGATCTGCATGGAGGAATGGGCCAAAATACCAGCAACAGTGTGTGAAAACCTTGTGAAGACTTACAGAAAACGTTTGACCTCTGTTATATACCCTTTGTTGGCAATGACAAAGTATTAAGATAAACTTTTGTTATTGACCAAATACTTATTTTCCACCATAATTTGCAAATAAATTAATAAAAAATCCTACAATGTGATTTTCTGGAATTTTTTTTCTCATTTTGTCTGTCATAGTTGAAGTGTACCTATGATGAAAATTACATGCCTCTCTCATCTTTTTAAGTGGGAGAACTTGCACAATTGGTGGCTGACTAAATACCTTTTTGCCCCACTGTACCTGCTGGAGCACGTGCTACGGGTTATGGTGTTATGGTGGCCAGTGAGCTGAGATAAGGTGGGGCTTTACCTAGCAAAGACTTATATATGACCTGGAGCCAGTGGGTTTGGCGACGAATATGAAGCGAGGGCCAGCCAACGAGAACATACAGGTCGCAGTGGTGGGTAGTATAATGGGGCTTTGGTGACAAAACGGATGTCACTGTGATTACTCAGCAAATTGGATGCAGTCTGAGTGTTGGAAGCTATTTTGTAAATGACATTGCTGAAGTCAAGGATCGGTAGGATAGTCAGTTTTACGAGGGTATGTTTGGCAGCATGAGTGAAGGATGCTTTGTTGCGACATAGGAAGCCGATTCTAGTTTTCATTTTGGATTGGAGATGCTTAATGTGAGTCTGGAAGGAGAGTTTACAATCTAACCAGACATCTAGGTATTTGTAGTTGTCCACATATTCTAAGTCAGAACCGTCCAGAGTAGTGATGCTGGATGGGCGGGCAGGTGCGGGCAGCGGTCGGTTGAAGAGCATGCATTTAGTTTTGCTTGCATTTAAGAGCAGTTGTAGGCCACGGAAGGAGTGTTGTATGGCATTGAAGCTCGTCTGGAGGTTAGTTAACAGAGTGTCCAAAGAAGGGCCAGATGTATACAGAATGGTGTCGTCTGCGTAGAGGTGGATCAGAGAACCACCAGCAGCAAGAGCGACATCATTGATGTATATAGAGAAAAGAGTCGGCCCGAGAATTGAACCCTGTGGCACCCCCATAGAGACTGCCAGAGGTCTGGACAACAGGCCCTCCGATTTGACACACTGAACTCTGTCTGAGAAGTAGTTGGTGAACCAGGCGAGCCAGTCATTTGAGAAACCAAGGCTGTTGAGTCCGCCGATAAGAATGTGGTGATTGACAGAGTCGAAAGCCTTGGCCAGGTCGATGAATGCAGCTGCACAGTATTGTCTCTTATCGATGGTCTGAGAGAAGTGTGTCTGAGAGAAATGTGGTGCGTTGTCCTTCAACGGCACATATGGATCCTCTCACTGGATTCCAAGAACAACAAACACACAGATGGAATGAAGCCATCTGTCTGGAAAAAATGGCTGTGGTGGATATCCTCTGTGATGAGGCTGTATGTACAGCGCTATTGGTTGGTCAGTCAGTCAGCAGTCCAGTCATTAGTCATCCAGTGATTCACTAGTATGTGTCAGCTGACACTTCATCAATACCAGGAAGTACCAGTCAGCAGGAAGTACAGCCAGTCAGAAGTTTGGAATCTGAACTGATTTTGAGAGGATGGAGCAGGAAGAGGAAAAGTGAGTCATTTAAAAAGAACAAAAAGTGATGAGAGAGGTGAAAGATAGATGGAGAGAGAAACTAAGAACATGCTTGAGAGTGAGGAAGGAGAGAGAGGGGGGGGATTATAAAAGTGGGCGGAAAGAGAATAGTAATAAAAGTCATTTTTAAAAGCGGCGGCGATAGAAAAAGAGTGAGAGAGAGTGAAAGAAAGAAAGGAAACTAATTTCCAGGAATAGTTTGGCCTTGGGAAGTGTGGCTTGACTCATTACGACGGCTCGCTGCTTTCCGAAACACAGTTTCCACAACTCACACACACACAAACTTTCCCTTCACCTAACTGCCAGTGCCAAGACCATAAACTTACGCCATGCACAATAACATTGCTCTGAACCAATCTAAGCGACGAGGAACTGACAGACAGAAAATATTTATGCAACAAAAACCAATGAATCAACTCTTTAGGGAAGTGAGACAGGAGTAAAAAAGTATTGTAATAAACTCTGATTCATTATATGCAGCTTGGGCCAAGTAGAAGTCAATCATTAAGGGAGTAAAACTTCCAGTTACTCCATTATGTTCCTTCCCCCTTTCCCCCTTTCCCTCTGGAGCAGTGGAAACGCGTTCTCTGGAGTGATGAATCTGGCAGTCCGACGGACTAATCTGGGTTTGGCGGATGCCAGGAGAACGCTACCTGCCCCAATGTATAGTGCCAATTGTAAAGTTGGCCCCTCAGTTCCAGTGAAGGGAAATCTTAAACGCTACAGCGTACAAAGACATTCTAGACCATTCTGTGCTTCCAACTTTGTGGCAACAGTTTGGGGAAGGCCCTTTCCTGTTTCAGCATGACAATGCCCCTGTGCACAAAGCGAGGTCCATGCAGAAATGGTTTGTCGAGATCAGTGTGGAAGAACTTGACTGGCCTGCACAGAGCCCTGACCTCAACTCCATCGAACACCTTTGGGATGAATTGGAACACCGACTGTGAGCCAGGGCTAATCGCCCAACATCAGTGCCCGACCTCACTAATGCTCTGGCTGAATGTAAGCAAGTCCCCTCAGCAATATTCCAACATCTAGTGGAAAGCCTTCCCAGAAGAGTGGAGGCTGTTATAGCAGCAAAGGGGGGACCAACTCCATATTAATGTCCATGATTTTGGATTGAGATGTTCAACGAGCAGGTGTCCACATACTTTTGTTCACGTAGTGTAGCTCATTCTAATATTTCTACTACTGTACATGACATTTCAGTTACACTTTATACACACACCACATATGTATTTATATACTGGATTCTTGACATGCTATTTTACTTGTTTGACATTTTACTGCATTGGTAGGAGCTAGTAAAATAAGTATTTCGCTGCACCAGCTTTAACATCTGCTAAACTGTGTACGTGACCAACTTAAACTGCTGAGCTAAAGCCTAGGCATTAGATCTAGACCACGTTAGCACACTGAGCTAAAGCCTAGGCATTAGATCTAGACCACGTTAGCACACTGAGCTAAAGCCTAGGCATTAGATCTAGACCACGTTAGCACACTGAGCTAAAGCCTAGGCATCAGGTCTAGACCACATTAGCACACTGAGCTAAAGCCTAGGCATCAGATCTAGACCACGTTAGCACACTGAGCTAAAGCCTAGGCATCAGATCTAGACCACGTTAGCACACTGAGCTAAAGCCTAGGCATCAGATCTAGAAGTTGACAAAGCTTTCAAGTCTCCGGCAAGGTTGCTCATCACATATATATTTACAAAAATGTATGTATATATGTATGTATGGAAATGATGCAGACAATACATTGATATAAGCCACAATCTATCTACAATATTAACATTTTTAAAATGTTGAGAGAAAAAAAGGCCCTGTTCAAAAGTAAAGCACTGCGTAGGGAATAGGGTGCCATTTTGGACTCAGAGTGGGACTCCAATAGGTTCCCACGGGACAAGAATTTTGTTTCACTCTCACTGTCTTCTACTCCAACGGTTTTGTTTTGGTTCTCAGACAGGACTAAGATCTCCGTACTTGTCGGTGCCCGTCCAGGGAACTGCTCTGGGCCTCAAACGGATGATTACACCTGGCCTAGTGGAGCTACACTCCCTCTCTCCATAATCCCTATCCTGGATATATACACTGAGTGTACAAAACATTAGGAACACCAGCTCTTTCCATAACATAGACTAACCAGGTGAATCCAGGTAAAAGCTATGATCCTTTATTGATTTAATTTGTTAAATCCATTTCAATCAGTGTAGATGAAGGGGAGGAAACGGGTTAAAGGATTTTTAAGCCTTGAGACAATTGAGACATGGATTCTGTATGTGTGCCATTCAGAGGGTGAATAGGCAAGACAAAATATTTAAGTGCTTTTGAACAGGGAATGATAGTAGGTGCCAGGTTCACCGGTTTGAGTGTGTCAAAAACTGCAATGCTGCTGGATTTTTCATGCTCAACAGTTTCCTGTGTGTATCAAGAATGGTTCATCACCCAAAGGACATCCAGCCAACTTGATACAACTGCATTGTGGTAAACATGGGCCAACAAATTAAGACAAAGGGGTGTGCAACTCAATATTAGGAAGGTGTTCTGTATATATACACTGAACAAAAAAATGTAAACGCAACACGTAAAGTGTTGGTCCCATGTTTCATGAGCTGAAAAAAAAGATCCCAGAAATGTTCCAGACGCACAAAAAGCTTATTTCTCAAAAATGTTGTGGCCAAATTTGTTTACATCACTGTTAGTGAGCATTTGTCCTTTGCCAAGATAATCCATCCACCTAACAGGTGTGGCATATCAAGAAGCCGATTAAACAGCATGATCATTACACAGGTGCACCACTCTAAAATGTGCAGTTTTGTCACACAACACAGTGCCACAGATGTCTCAAGCTTTGAGGGAGCGTGCAATTGGCATGCTGACTGCAGGAATGTCCACCAGAGCTGTTGCCAGAGAATTGAATGTTAATTTCTCTACCATAAGCCTCCTCCAAAATCGTTTTAGAGAATTTGTCAATACGTTCAACCGGCCTCACAACCGCAGACCACGTGTATGGCATCATGTGGACGAGCGGTTTGCTGATGTCAACGTTGTGAACAGAGTGCCCCATTTTGGTGGTTGGGTTGTGGTATGGCAGGCATAAGCTATGAACGAACACAATTGCATTTTATCGATGGCAATTTGAATGCACAGAAATACACAGAAATACATAAATGGGAGGCCCATTTATTTTAAGGTATCTATGACCAACTCATGTGAAATCCATAGATTAGGGCTGAATTAATTAATTTCAATTGACTGATTTTCTCATATGAATTGGAACTCAGTAAAATCTTTGAAATGGTTGCATCTTGCATTTATATTGTGGTTCAGTATATGTTTTATTGTCACATACACCAGATAGGTGCAGTGAAATATGTTGCTTTACAGGGTTAGCCACAGTAGTATGGCGCCCCTGGAGAAAATTAGGGTTAAGTGCCTTGCTCAATGGCACAGCAGATTTTTCACCTGATCAGCTCGGGTTTTCGAACCAGCAACCTTTCGGTTACTGACCCAATGCTCTAACCGCTAGGCTACCTGCCGCCCTAGATGGGAGAGAAGTGCAGTCACGAAAATCCAGGGAGGTGTACTGCCACTGAATCTGAATTAAGAACCCGTCAAATCTCTTTAAGTCTCAAGCTATAAACATGGTCTTGGAGAGAAAATTTTAGCACTGAAAAAATAATGTTTTAACTGAATTGAGCCCTAGGCATAGGAATAACAGTTTTCCATATGAGACCTATACAATAACAAGTATGTAATATATCTGTAGTAGCATTGGCATCCTAATGACATACTGGCGATAGAGTGAATATCAATCTGTGATGCTAGACTGACTCTAGCTATACTGGACCTCTGCGGGTTTGTTACAGTGACTCTAGCTATACTGGACCTCTGAGGGTTTGTTACAGTTCTAGTGTGACAAGGCCTCAGACCAATTCCCTGAATTCAATTTACACTGTCTCACTACCACCTGTCTGCGGAGAGGGAAAAGAAAGGGGGATGAGGGGGAGGAGAGAAAGAGGGGATGAGGGGGAGGAGAGAAAGCAGAAGTACGTGACGGCACCGTGCTACTCTCACAATGGGGAGAGAGAAAACGGACTGCCGCCCGGTCCACCATGGTGGAGAGAGAGAGTAGGAGAGAAAAGGGGGAGAGGAGAAGAAACGAGAAATGGGTACAGGAGGAGAAAGTGGTAGAGAGGAGTAGAGGATCAGAGAGGGGGGGGGGGGGGGGGCTTCCATATTTAGAAGCCTGACTCAGAAATATAGAGTAAGCATTAGACAGCGTTAGACAAAGACGGGACCTTGGCAGCAGGAGGGTGAGAATGATTCACCCAGTGAGTTAGCATTGAAATGGAAAGGAGGACAGGAGGGAAAAGGGAGGGAGGGAGGAATAGTTTGGAGACAGAGAGAAAAGAGAGAGAGCAGGTCAAACCAGAATGTGTTGTGTGAGGCTCAGCATTTAGAACTGCAGTGAGAAAAACAGACTCTACTTCACTAACCAACTTCTTCATCAAGACAAATAAATGGTCACGCAGGGGAAGGCTGAAGACACCCTCAGAGCTGTTTAATGTCGGCTCTGGAGTAGTTCCTGATAACCTGATTAACGTGGAGTCTGGTACTAGATGTAACTCACGCTGACACACACACGAACACACCCATTATCATTTTTACACCCCTCAGGCATCGGGTGATCCCTCTACCAGCTAATTTCTCTCTGCTTCTAAAAAGAGCTCACTGACACTTCACACAGCAGTATCCTGGTCCTAATGCTTGGAAGGGGAAGGCTGATGTCATAGTCAGAACCTCAACAGGGATGGTGTTACTCAGAACACTGAGGTGATAGAGACATCGGCTCAGTCCCAAATGGCACCCTATTCCCTATATATAGTGCACTACTTTTGACCAGAGCTCTCCTAGGCCCTGGTCAAGCTCTCCTAGGCCCTGGTCAAGCTCTCCTAGGCCCTGGTCAAGCTCTCCTAGGCCCTGGTCAAGCTCTCCTAGGCCCTGGTCAAGCTCTCCTAGGCCCTGGTCAAGCTCTCCTAGGCCCTGGTCAAGCTCTCCTAGGCCCTGGTCAACATGATAAAATAAGCAATTCTTTGATGTTCAGCATGGCATCGTGGCATTTTTTTCCTGAAGCTTTTTAAGTTTTCTAGCGTCGTCTGAAAGTCCTGAGTAATGACTGCGGGGGTGGGATACTGTACCACGTGAGTCAACAGAGAGAGAGAGAGAGAGAGAGAGAGAGATGAAAGAAAAAGAGCTCATTACTTTGGATTTAAGTCAACTGAAGTTTGTTCGTTTCCATACTTATCGTAGGGAAATATGATAGCTGTCATATAGAATGTGGAGAGACACTTGTTAGAGCCCAGTGAGTCTGACTCTGACTCATAAAAAAACAAACACAATGAATTTATTCAGTAAAATCATTACAATATAATGATCTGAAATGCCTTTTAGGTTGTTTGGGGGCACACACTTCACTATTCAAATGCTCCCTGACTGTATCACTGAAATGAACAACCCTGAAGATGAGGCCTCATTACACTGCATGCAGACAGAGGAATTCCAGTCAACTCTTATGCTGCCATGATATGCTGAGGGTATGTGAGATCCCCAGATAAGACACACTTGACAGATTCACTCATTCAAACAGTCCAGCCACAGTCAATAGACACAAACTGTTTACCCAGCCCCATACCAACACTATCAGGGTTAATGATAAAGAGATGGGAGGATGAGGGAAAGGAATAGAGGGATAAATGATCTAGTGCTGCTTCAGCCGGAGGGGGACAGAGAGAGAGAGAGAGAGAGAGAGAGAGAGAGAGAGAGAGAGAGGGGTGTGGTGGATGATGAACTGAAAGAGGAGATGTTCAGAGAGATTTGGAGAGAGACAGATTGCCAGAATGATCAATTACTGCATCAAAGGTATGTTGGATGGGGCAGAGGGAGAGACGGATGGAGAGGGGGAGATCAAATGGGTCTCAGAAATGGTTTCCTTTTAGATTTGAAACAAACCGACACACAGAACCCAAAACGACTTCACATCCCGCTTTTAAGTGTCACCGCCCATTATGCAATTTAGAGTTTCTCTCTTCTTCCTCTCTCTCTTCCTCTCTCTTTGACAGCCATTCAAACGCTCGCAAGAGAAAAGTATGGGAAAGAATTTGGATTGAAAAGTCTAGCTAGCTGTCTAGACCAAGGGGAAATTGGTTTAGGACAAGAGATAAACAATTTAGCCAATGGTTTCTTTTTGGGTGTGTCTTCCGTAAAAGGCTACTTTGTCTGAGCATGTGGATGGAACCTGCTCATCCTTGGTAATTTAATTATTCCTGAACGTGAGGTCGGTCAGCCTGTTGGGAGCCAATTAGTCCAAAACAAACCCCAGTGATATGGACGACTAGATAACTGCTTCCATACAAGCCATACACTCCATAAAAGGATGCTATTATCAGATTACAGATTATAGATTATATAACAAAGTCCTGTACACTGTGTATGCTTGCAAAGTTTCAGCTCTTTATTATTTCAATAGCCAATGTTTAGTTCAACAGACCTCAATGATAGATGGAAGCATTGACTATTGAAATAGAGTAGATTGCAATAAAGAGGTGAGGTTTTGCAAGCAGGCAGCGTGTGGTTCATTTATTATTTTGATTCACGTTTAATGAACCGGTAAAATATATATATATTGTTTTACATGCGAGCGCATTCCTTTCGAAGATTGATGTCATGTAACTTTACAGTCTCTCTCCTAACACTACATCTAATAAATGTATCTCATAAACACAATGACCTGAAAAAGAGGACAATGGTGTCATCAGCCGCGAGGTCAATGATTAACCTGTGTGACTGTATACTGGCGGAGACTAAACCTGAACGCTTCACAATCACCTAAACCCAGTTACATTATTCCTCTTTAACATACTGCTGTATGACTGGATACCACTTATATCCCATCATCCATTTTGTCACGTTTATTACATTTTATTGATAATGTGTAGTTACATGGTATGTGGTATGCATGCCTTTGTGTCATTACATGCATCTACAGTGTATTCAGAAAGTATTCACACCCCTTGGCTTTTTCCACATTTTGCTATGTTAACAAATTGTGATTAAAATTGATACATTTGTTGTTAATGATCTACACAAAATACTCTGCAATGTCAAAGTGAAAAAAAGAATCTAACAACTGTAAAAAAAAATAAAAAAATAAAAAAATGAAACACTAATATAGCTTGATTATAAGTATTCAACCCCCTGACTCAATACATGTTAGAAGCCCCTTAGTCAGTGATTACAGCTGTGAGTCTTTATGGGTGAGTCTCTAAGAGCCTTGCACACCTGGATTGTACAATATTTGCTCATTATTATTTTAAAATGCTTCCAACAGATACCTCTTACTGATAGACTGAACAGACAACTTGCATAGAGCACTTACAAAGAAAATCATTCTGACTCTGTAAATTCATCTTTCCTGTACAAAACTCCAAAGAATTCACAAGAACCCAATTTGTATGCAGCGGTATACTCACATTCTGGAAGTTTGATCTAAATACTGTAGGCTATAATATGTCAATCTCTTCTCGTCTCTTCTCTACAGCTGATAGAACCAGACTATGAAATGACAACCATCCTCTTCGGACGACATGGAGGAATTAGCATCCAAATGCCCATTAGACAGGGATAGAACAGATCCCTTGGGGTCTATCTATCAACACAATGCTCCTCCTCTATGTCCTCACTCTTCACTGGTACTACTAGCACAGGAGAGGGGAGTAGGGGAGAGTGAGCGTGTAGGGGACAGAGAGGAGGCATAGAGAGAGAGAGAGAGAAAATAGGGGAGAGAGAAAGAGAAAAAGAGAGAGAGCGAGACAGAGAGAGAGAGGGAGAGAGCACGAGAGAAAGCCATCCCCTACAGAGTTTAACCTGGCGAAGAGTCCCCTAAGCAAGCTGGTCCTGTGGCTCTGTTCACAAACACAGTCTATTAATGTTCTGTATTATGTCATGTTTCAAGTTTTGTGTGGACCCCAGGAAGAGTAGCTGCTGCTTTTGCAACAGCTAATGGGGATCCTAATAAAATACCCAAAAATACCAAATACCCCACAGAGCCCCAGGACAGCAACACAATAAGACACAACTAAATCATGAGAAAACAAAAAGATAATTATTTCCAATGTATCAAGTAATTAACTGAAAAAACTGAGCAAACTAGAACGCTATTTGGCCCAAAACAGAGTACACAGTGGCAGATTACCTGACCACTGTGACTGAACCAAAACTAAGGAAAGCCTTTGACTATGTACAGACTAAGTGAGCACAGCCTTGCTATTGAGAAAGGTTGACATATTTCCCTCAGATTACACAGACCCACAAAGAACTCGAAAAAAAACAAATCAAACTTTAATAAACTCCCATATCTATTGGGTGAAATACCACAGTGTGCATCACAGCAGCAAGATGTGTGACCTGTTGCCACAAGAAAAGGGCAGCCAGTGAAGAACAAACACCATTGTAAACACAACCCATATTTATGTTTATTTATTTAACTTTTTTTACTTGAACTATTTGCCCCTCATTACAAGACTGTATATAGACATAATATGACATTTTAAATGATTTAATTATTTTGGAAGTTGTGTGAGTAATATTTACTGTTTATCCATTTCACTTGCTTTGGCAATGTAAACACGTTTCCCATGTCAATAAAACCCCTTGAATTGAACTGAGAGGGAGAAAGAGAGAGAATAGGGGGAGAAAATGGTTTTATTGTCTTTTTATCTATTAACAAAACCACAGGCAGCTAAACCCCCCCCCCCAACAACACCCTCCTCCCTACACAGCAGCAGGACCAGCCCCCTGGCCAGGACAACTATCTACCCACAATAAAAGGCATATATACCCCCTAAAGGTAGCATTTTCATCCCAGGGAAGAGAAACCAGACCCCTGCTCTCTCTGCACAATTACCCCCCTAACCCTATCGTTTACTCTGTGTCCCAAAAACACACACACGTCGCACATACACACACTTGGTTCTACGAGAAAGCATATTCTCGCTCACTGTAATTCATCTCATGTCTCTGTCAGAGGATAATTGATCCATTCATTCTCCATGATGGATTCCTTAACACTGTGGGTGATGATGCTTGAGACATAATGGACATGTTTCTCCTTCTTCCTTCCCTTTCTTCCGCATGTGTTCCTTCTAAAAACCCTTCAGTTTTTGGTGGTGTCCGATTGTGTTCCATAGGTTGAGACTGGATTCTCTAAAAACATGTTTATTTTCTCTGGCAGTACTTTAGACTAGTTTGGGGGGTTTGTTCCAGTGACTGATTGCTTCCCAGAGGAGAACCCCCATTCGCTACACTGGTATATCCCACAGGGACGAAATTCAAGCGGCTCTGCCTTGTTTGGGGTCACCTGCTTGCCGCGCGAGGTCAGTAACCGCGCCATGTTCCATCTCGGTGTGACAATGGCCACCTGGACGCTATGAGGTCATCATGGTAAACATTCAACGTTTTATTGACCCCGTTCTTATTACATCAAGGACCGTTGACCCTTTGCCTTTTTACAGTTTTAGTATTCTGCATCCGTAGAATTGTGTTTCACACCAACTGGGTTTGAGGAGCCCCATATCAATAGAATCGGCCCATTACCTCTATAGTTTACACACTCTGGATAATTCAAAGCGAACCATGTCACTGAAAGGTTATTTAGTATGGAATGCGGCAGGGGGAATGACTTGAAACAACTCAAGCCCATTTGCAATTTAGGGGGGTCAATTGTGGGCAGTAAATCAGATAAGCACCTAAGAGATCTAATGGAAAATGTAGCCTAAATAAGGATATGCATGAAAAAGCTAAATGTGGCATAGACCTTGGCCTAATGCAGGCCAGCTAATTCATATAGGTGGCCTACTAAGAACAAAAAACGATTGAACAACATAGTACGTTTTTTAGGTAATACACTGTTTATACACTGGTATTACAGTGGTCATCTATCAAATAATAGAATAGAATGACGTGAAGAGCACTTAGGCCTATGTGGTCTAATAAGAAGCCGATGTTATGGGTTATCAGTTCTGTTGTCCCTTAGCATAGTTACAGTACATTGTATCTCTCTATCTATACATTTGGCTACTTTTTATACTGCAGGGATACACTGTAGCCTAAGTACAATAGCCTTAACTAGCTACTTTGTATATCACCAATGAAGACGTGAATGATGCAATGTAATAACTAAGTAGTTAGTTCGTTGACTCTTGGAAGATAGAATTTATCAAATCACCAGGCCAGGCAAACAAGCAATGTGGCTGCAACGTTACACCTCACTATGCGCTTCCAGAGTGCCGTGGCCGGAGTCCAAACCAGCCTTCCCTGCCTTACACCGAGACTGTTTGACGCCAATCGACACAGCGAGGCAGGCAGACAGACTGACATGAACCCACAAACACCCATGCACAGACAAACGGACATAAATACCTCATGTTACCGTCTAAGATAGCCCACCCACAGCAGCTCCTTAACTGGCATGAGTAAAGCGATTTAGCATTTTGCGTTTATTGACAGTGCGTACAGATATGTAACCTCTTTATCAATGCATACACGTGATGTCGTTTTTACCACTTACCTAAAAGTCACGGAGATATGAGACACCAATCGCAACTTCTAAATGTTTTGAATATCCCGTGCGCAATGTGTCGGACTGTGACTGTCCACCAAAATATTCCGCCACGGGAATAATCCAACGCTACCTGCAGTTGTTGCGCGGCGCGTTCGACCTTTCTTAAACTCTGAAAACAACAAAGCACTCCAAAATAGGCGACACGTTACGTCCAAAAACGTAGATGAAAATGTCAAGTTGTCTAGCTCACATTTGTCAAGATTAAAGTGAGAACTGGACGAGAAAACCGTTCATATCTCCGTTCCGTTTGTTCGTCGCTCTCTATTCGTCTACTTCACCGCGGAAACCTAGCTTCAGCTGCGCATACGAGAGCCCTGCTCAAACATCAACTCACCCAGAGGCCAGAAAACGCCACCAGGTGCTCATTTACATAACGGCACTGGCTGTGTCCAATCATAACAGCTAGCCAGGTGCTTGTTGAATATTCTACCAGCAAACAGCCAATCAGTAGTCCCCCTGGGTGGGACCCATGGCCCGACAACAGCACTGTAAATATGAGTAAGCCCCTGGGTATAAAGTGATTTTTATTTGTTAAAGGAATTGAGAGATTTATGATATATGAAATATAATACATAGGAAAAAAACAGGTATTTTACCTTTTTAATCCCTTGCATGTACACCTAACAAAATCGACCTTTCTGTCTGGGTAACTGTATCCTGGTTTCAGCATCAACATCCTTACTTTATGTGAGATATCAAAAACAACACTTAGGTTGCCTCCCAAATGACACCAAATTCCCTATACAGTGTACTACTTTTGACTATGGGCCCTGGTCAAAAGTAGTGCACTATAGGGAAAAGGGTGCCATTTGGGATGCACACCTTCATCTGTTATCACTTCTTTCATCCACTCATCATAGCTTTTGCCAATAGCCTACATCTATCTAGGGTTCTTTCTCTGGATTTACCCCAAAAGTAAACATTATTACAGAGTTTGCCACTTTAACTGTATACTATTACACCCCTGGGCTATAATTAGTGTGATTGAAGGTTTTACACTAAAGCACAGTACTTTGGATCATAAGAGTTGTGAAAATGGGGCTTGGAGAGGAGACCAAAGCGCACACAAAAAAGACTCAACCTAAGAAGTGAGATAAAAGTGTTGTTCAGTATAAACGTGAAAGAGTAGAGTTTGTAAGGTGAATGAAACAAGCAAACACAAACAGTAACACACTACACAAACTCTAATGAAAACAATTGGTTATTTTAAAATCAAGCCAATGATAGACAGACAGTGTAGTAGCCTAGGAGTTGGGTATGCTGAAGGAAAATGAGTAGAAGGAAAATGAGTAGAAGGCAAGAAGAGCGAGATAGAGAGGAAGAGTATTAGGCAGCTATGTGTCAGTACTTGCCCGTCTCTCGCAGTGTGGTGCCACGAGGAGAAAAAGCTAACTTTATCTGGCACTCTATCAGCAGCGTGGGACAATAAAGGTCATTAGCAAACACTGCATGATCCAGACCCACTTTGGATAAACAGGGGCTCTGAACCACTGATAGACTGTTTGTGTGTGCAGTATATTGGTCAGCATGTTACCTTATCTCAGTACGTCAACATGAAGGCATGGTGTGGTTTATGTCAGAGGACAAAGAGACATAAACGCTATATTCCAAACAGCCATAAGCCCAGATAATGTATGGACTCTCTGTTTCATATAAACCACTTCTAACTACTGAACCTCTAGCAGTCTCTATGGGGGTGCCACAGGGTTCAATTATCTGGTCAACTTTTTTCTCTGTATACATCAATGATGTCGCTCTTGCTGCTGGTGATTCTCTGATCCACCTCTACGCAGACGACACCATTCTGTATACTTCTGGGCCTTCTTTGGACACAGTGTTAACTAACCTCCAGACGAGCTTCAATGCCATACAACTCTCCTTCCATGGTCTCCAACTGCTCTTAAATGCAAGTAAAACCAAATGCATGCTCTTCAACCGATCGCTGCCCGCACCTGCCCGCCCATCCAGCATCACTACTATGGACGGTTCTGACTTAGAATATGTGGACAATTACAAATACCTAGGTGTCTGGTTAGACTGTAATCTCTCCTTCCAGACTCACATTAAGCATCTCCTATCCAAAATTAAATCTAGAATCGGCTTCCTTTTTCGCAACAAAGCATCTTTCACTCATGCTGCCAAACATACCCTCGTAAAACTGACCATCCTACCGATCCTTGACTTCAGCGATGTCATTTACAAAATAGCCTCCAACACTCTACTCAGCAAATTGGATGCAGTCTATCACAGTGCCATCCGTTTTGTCACCAAAGCCCCATATACTACCCACCACTGCGACCTGTATGCTCTCGTTGGTTCCTTTGCACCCCAGTATCTTTACTTGCACATTCATCTTCTGCACATCTATCACTTCAGTGTTTAATTGATAAACTGTAGTTACTTCGACACTACGGCCTATTTATTGCCTTACCTCCCTAATCGTACCTCATTTGCACACACTGTATATAGATTTCTTTATATTGTGTTATTGACTGTACATTTGTTTATGTGTAACTCTGTGTTGTTGTTTGTGTCGCATTGCTTTGCTTTATCTTGGTCAGGTCGCAGTTGTAAATGAGAACTTGTTCTCAACTGGCCTACCTGGTTAAATAAAGGTGAAATAAATAAATAAATGAATAGGGTTTTCCACCATGTTCTTTGAATCTATTTAGTCACTTCACTAACTTGATTTATACATGTTGTCTGGTTGCTAGGGTTGTTTCATAGACGTACTTACAGCTTTCGCTGCAACTGTCTGTGGCCTCAAAAGTGTTTTTGATGATATTTTTTCCCCAAGACAAATGGCGAATGAGTAGGTCCATGTAACAGTTACACTACAGTAAACTTTGAGGTAATGTTTAACTGATATTTTCCAAATGTATGAAGGTTATGAAAACCTTCTAATGAATGTTTGACAGTCATCAGATATTAAATACTATCCGTTCCTCAAGCATATTCATAGTTCACCATGGGGATAATAAAGTAAAAAATATTAAAATAATATTCTCCCATTTCTATCAGAAGCTCTTTTTCATTCTTACTGAGAAATACTTCAGCTGCTATCCTTTGTGCAGGCCTCTCGCTTTCACACTCTTTTCTGGGCTCTTCCCCTGACTGGCAAGGCTTTGTTGGTTGCCCCGGCAACCGCAAATACCCCTCCAAATGTTATGACCTTTATTACCATTATTCTTCTGACCTTCTTTCCCTCTGTCTCTCTTTACTTCCTCCCTCCTTTCTGACATTAATTCTCTCCATTTTACAAAATGTATTTTTTGTCCATTTGCTGTTGTTTAAAACTTACACATGCTGCCCCAGCCATTTTGGTGTGGTGTCACTCTCCACCCCTTTTCTTCTCTCCTCACTTTCTCCCTCCTCTCTCCCTACTTTGAGTGAAACCTAGTGAAGCATAAAAAGCAGGTCTGATCCTGTGAGGAATTCACTAAGAGAGAGAGAGAGAGAGAGAGAGAGAGAGAGAGAGAGAGAGAGAGAGAGAGAGAGAGAGATCGAGAGAAAGATAGAAAGAGAGATAGAAAGAAAGAGGGAGAGAGGGAGAGAGGGAGAGAGAGAGAGAGAGAGATCAAGTTGTAGAATGGATGAAGAGTCAGGTAGAAGGAGAGAGGAAAAAAGGTAAGAAGGTTGAGTAGAGAAAGAAGTGCAGACAGAGAGAGAGAGAGGAGGATGCCCAGAAAACATCAAGTCAGTCATTATCAAGAGAGAGCATAGAAAAAGGGTTTTAAAGGGGAGATTTTCTCTACTCTTCATTAACGCGCCTAACTCTTTGTTAGTTGAAAGATAGCCTTGAGATTTTAGAGAAGAAGTTGATTATGAGAAATTAATCTGTCTCTGTAATTTAACCTTCCATCCCAAGTTTCTTTAAGTATTCAGTCTAGCTCTTCTGTGTTGACAGTGATGCATCTCCTGTTATTCGACTCATTCCAAATTTATGCTATGAATTTATCACCTCTTTGACTTCAGCTGAAAAATGTAAATAAAAAATGAAAGTGGCTCTCTCAAAGGAATTCAAGAGGCAAGACACACACACACATCCTCTGTCCCAGCCCCTGTTCTGATATGACAGCTGTGGAGGAGTGCAGGATTCTGACAACACAGATCAGTTCCACAATGCTGAGCATTCTACCCTCTAAAACATTCTAATCTATGTGTCTCTCTTTCTCAATGCCTTTCAGAATCCCTAGAATTTCTCCAAATCTCAATTGCTGTTGAAAGCACAGACTGTACAGTGACACTACCCCCCCTCTCTCTCTCTCCCTCTTCCCCTCTCTCTCTCCCTCTTCCCCTCTCTCTCCCTCTCTTTCATGGGCTTTCCACTCTGTTCTTCAATGTCACCTCTGAAATGGACGGAGAACACAGCACTTATTTCAATATGCAGCGTGTTTATTGACTGTGCGTTTGTGTGTGTGTGTGTGTGTGTGCATACATGTGTGTGTGGGTATGCATTATGCATGCACATTTGTCTGTTTAGTGTGAGTTGTCTGTGTTTGTCACTATCAATATCCTAGGCCTCGGGGTGGGTTGTTTATAATTGGTCCCTGGAGTGTCTTAGGAGTCGGGAGGCTTCAGGGGTCATTGGGTCATTGTCTACCCCAGGGGAAGGTTCCTGGGTGAGGGTCAGGGTGTGCGGCACAGCCCCTGAGGAGTTCTCCTCTGGATGCTCAGTGTAAAAAATCTGCGGTGGTCAGCTCCTCTCACTCTCCTCACAGTTCTTTCTGTGACCTGGCACATTCCCCTACCCAACTCAGTTTTACACCCAGTCAATCATTCAGTCAGTGTGTGTGTCAGTGTCTCAGTGTGTGTTGGGGGGAGCTTTGTTTTACAAGCAAACAAAAGAGAGCCAAGAGAGCCAGAAAACTCTGTGGCTTTAGAGGATAGCGTTAAATGGACATTTTGAATCCTAGTGGTTATAGAGGTGATTGATAGCTCGTGTACTGTAATAAAAGAGCATTTTAGCAGCATACTGTCTAATAGTGAGCAAATCAATGTTTCTGTCTCCGAAGAGGTGCGACAGCCATTATGTGAAATGCTCTACTCAATAACGGATACATGGATTGATCAGTGTGTATTTAACAACTGTCTCAGTTATTTCATCTGTGTTTGTCGTCGTTGAAAGTGATCCCACTCGAAGGTTTGTGCTGTGGAGGCCAGAGGGTTGTGTGGTGGGTTGCTACACTGTTGTGTGCTAGAAGGTGGATGTGATGTTGGTTGGTGGGATCATAGTGGTGGTGGGGTCAGAGGAGAAGGGGTGGGGGGGTTGGGGGTACACAGTCAGGAGGTCTCTGGGGACCCTCTCAGCTGTACCCTTCCATGGCCTGCACTTGTGTCCTCTCTTCCTCCTGGAGGGCTGGGTGGGGAGTGGTGTTTGGGGGGAAGACTTCTTTTGGGTGTCGGGTTCCTTTACTCCTCTGAGAAATCCCCCGCAATCCTTCATCCACCACACACACACCGACTAGTAGCACTCACACACAAACCAACGCACACACACCGACTAGTAGTACACACAAACACACACAAACACACACACGACACATACACACCCTGCAGCAGAGGGGGACTGCTGCAGTCGCTATGGCATTTGGGCGGCTCTCCCACAACTATCGCCCCCTGTTCAAACTATCACTCCAACCCCTCTAGGGTTACGCTTAGTCCCCCCCCCCTAATCTCTCCCTCCCTCCCTTCTCTCTCCACTCCTGTCCTGCTCAGCCTGTGAATGAAAATGTTCCCCCTTTCTTCTCCTCTCTCTAAAGTGTCTAACTATAGTGCTTAGGGACTTCCTCTTATAGCCCCCATTGGATGTGCCCTAATTCCCTTTGTCTAGTGACGGAACCATTGTCTTGTCCAATTACACCTTCTTTCATTCACTCTGTCAGTCGAGGCATTACCATCCTACTACCACTCCTCTCTCCAACACTAACAGTAGCTCAGGGAAATCTCTCAACCACATACAGTGCCTTCGGAAAGTATTCAGACCCCTTGACTTTTTCCACATTTTGTTACGTTACAGTCTTAAATGGATAAAAATAAATAAAAAATCCACAGCAATCTACACACAATACCTCATAATGGCAAAGCAAAAACAGTTTCTTAGAAATTTTTGCAAATGTATTAAAAATAAAAAACAGAAATACCTTATTTATATAAGTATTCAGACCCTTCGCTATGAGGCTCGAAATTAAGCTCAGGTGCATCCTGTTTCCATTGATCATCCTTCAGATGTTTCTACAACTTGATTGGAGTTCACCTGTGGGTATTTCAATTGATTGGACATGATTTGGAAAGGCACACACCTGTCTATATAAGGTCCTTGTCACGATCGTCTTGACTTTGAAGAGAGGACCAAAACGCAGCGTGTGAGAAATACATTCTCTTTTTATTAGAGAAGAGCAACGAATGAAACAAAACAACAAACTGACGACCGTGAAGCTATATAAACAAAATGGTGCTGACACTGACCACTACACACTGACATAGACAATTACCCACAACCAGCTAAAGCCTATGGCTGCCTTAAATATGGCTCCCAATCAGAGACAACAATAACCAGCTGTCTCTAATTGAGAACCAATTCAGGCAACCATAGACTTTCCTAGACACCTACACTGAACACTAAACCATCTACTCTACTTAACCCCCTAAACCAAACAACACCCTAGACAATACAAAAACACATACTTCACCATGTCACACCCTGACCTAACTAAAATAATAATGAAAACAAAGATAACTAAGGCCAGGGTGTGACATAACCCCCCCCTTAAGGTGCGAACTCCGGGCGCACCAGCATAAAGTCTAGGGGAGGGTCTGGGTGGGCGTCTGACCACGGTGGTGGCTCAGGCTCTGGGCGAGGTCCCCACCCCACCATAGTCAATCCCAGCTTACGTCTCCCCCTTAGAATGACCACCCTCATTTTACACCCACTTAATTTAAATGGTAACCTTAAGATAAGGGGCAGCACCGGGACAAGGGGCAGCACCGGGATAAGGTAGTTCAGGACAGAGAGATAGCTCAGGACAGAGAGGTAGCTCAGGATAGAGGGGCAACTCCGGACTGAAGGGCAGCTCCGGACAGAGAGACAGCTCTGGACTGAGGGGCAGTTCTGGATAAATGGCAGCTCTGGGCTGAGGGGCAGCTCATGACTGGCTGACAGCTCTGGATGCTCATGGCAAGCTGACGGCTCTGGACGCTCATGGCTGGCTGACGGCTCTGGACGCTCATGGCTGGCTGACGGCTCTGGACGCTCATGGCTGGCTGACGGCTCTGGACGCTCATGGCTGGCTGACGGCTCTGGACGCTCATGGCTGGCTGACGGCTCTGGACGCTCATGGCTGGCTGACGGCTCTGGACGCTCATGGCTGGCTGACGGCTCTGGACGCTCATGGCTCGCTGACGGCTCTGGCAGATCCTGTCTGGTTGGCGGCTCTGGCAGATCCTGTCTGGTTGGCGGCTCTGGCAGATCCTGTCTGGTTGGCGGCTCTGGCAGATCCTGTCTGGTTGGCGGCTCTGGCAGATCCTGTCTGGTTGGCGGCTCTGGCAGATCCTGTCTGGTTGGCGGCTCTGGCAGATCCTGACTGACGAATGGCTCTAGCGGCTCCTGACTGACTAACGGCTCTGACGGCTCGGGACAGACGGGCGGCTCTAATGGCTCGGGACAGACGGATGGCTCAGACGGCACTGGGCAGACGGATGGCTCAGATGGCGCTGGGGAGACGGATGGCTCAGATGGCGCTGGGGAGACGGATGGCTCAGATGGCGCTGGGGAGACGGATGGCTCAGATGGCGCTGGGGAGACGGATGGCTCAGATGGCACTGGGCAGACGGATGGCTCTGGCCGGATGAGGCGCACTGTAGGCCTGGTGCGTGGTGCCGGAACTGGAGGCACCGGGCTAAGGACACGCACCTTCAGGCTAGTGCGGGGAACATAAAACAGGGCACACTGAACTCTCAAAGCGTACTATAGGCCTGGTGCGTGGTACCGGCACTGGTGGTACCGGGCTGAGGGCACGCACATCAGGGCGAGTACGGGGAGAAGGAACAGTGCATACTGGACCCTGGAGACGCACATTTGGCCTAGTGCGTGGTGCCGGAACTGGTGGTACCGGGCTGGGGACACGCATCTCAGGGCTAGTGCGGGGAGGAGGAACAGGGCATACTGGACCCTGGAGACGCACATTAGGCCTAGTGCGTGGTGCCGGAACTGGTGGTACCGGGCTGGGGACACGCATCTCAGGGCTAGTGCGGGGAGGAGGAACAGGGCATACTGGACCCTGGAGACGCACATTAGGCCTAGTGCGTGGTGCCGGAACTGGTGGTACCGGGCTGGGGACACGCATCTCAGGGCTAGTGCGGGGAGGAGAAACAAGACGTACTGGACTCTGGAGACGCACAAAAGGCTTGGTGCGTGGTGCCGGAACTGGAGGACTGGTACGAGGGGCTGCCACAGGAGAGTTAGTACGTGGAACTGCTACAGGAGGTGCAGGACTAGGAAGGCGTACAGGAGGCCTGGTTCGTGGGACTGTCATTCCCAGACGGTTAGCACGCACCTCAGGACGAGCATGGAGAGCTGACTCCGGTAACATCACTTCCCGCACACGCTCTGTCGGGTGGATTTTGTGCCTCACGCACCAACACAGCAGCTCCCTCATTTCACTCTCCTCCAACCTCCCCAATAAATCCTTAACAGTCTCTGTATCATTCCCATTGCTCACCTCCAATATCAGCCCGACTGGCTCAGGTTCCTTCTTAGGGTCCTCACGGGTAGCACGGGAAGTTGACGCAGATCTCCTATCTGGACTCGCCACACTCCCCATGAGCCCCTCCCCAAGAAATTTTTGGCGTTTCCTCGAGGGCTTCCTACCGCGCCTTCGTGCTCCTTTCTCCAGCTCCATAATCCTGTAACCCTCCTCGCACTGCTCCAGCGAATCCCAGGCAGGCTCCGGCACTTTCTCTAGATCGCACGCCCACCTGTCTATCTCTTCCCAGGTTGTTCTCCACTCATCCTTTTCCCGGGTCCATTCCTCCACTAAGCGCTGTTCCATCCTTTCACGCTGCTTGGTCCTGGTTTGGTGGGTAATTCTGTCACGATCGTCTTGACTTTGAAGAGAGGACCAAAACGCAGCGTGTGAGAAATACATTCTCTTTTTATTAGAGAAGAGCAACGAATGAAACAAAACAACAAACTGACGACCGTGAAGCTATATAAACAAAATGGTGCTGACACTGACCACTACACACTGACATAGACAATTACCCACAACCAGCTAAAGCCTATGGCTGCCTTAAATATGGCTCCCAATCAGAGACAACAATAACCAGCTGTCTCTAATTGAGAACCAATTCAGGCAACCATAGACTTTCCTAGACACCTACACTGAACACTAAACCATCTACTCTACTTAACCCCCTAAACCAAACAACACCCTAGACAATACAAAAACACATACTTCACCATGTCACACCCTGACCTAACTAAAATAATAATGAAAACAAAGATAACTAAGGCCAGGGTGTGACAGTCCTCCAGTTGACAGTGCATGTCAGAGCAAAAACCAAGCCATGAGGTCGAAGGAATTGTCCGTAGAGCTTCAAGACACGATTGTGTTGAGGCACAGATCTGGGGAAGGGTACCTCTACAGCATTGAAGGTCCCCAAGAACAACCATCATTCTTAAATGGAAGAAGTTTGGAACCACCAAGACTTCTCCTTCCAACAGGACAACGACCCTAAGCTCACAGCTAAGACAACGCAGGATTGGCTTCGGGACAAGTCTCTGAATGTCCTTGAGTGGCCCAGCCAGAGCCCGGAATTGAACCCGATCGAACATCTCTGGAGAGACCTGAAAATAGCTGTGCAGCGACGCTCCCCATCCAACCTGACAGAGCTTGAGAGGATCTGCAGAGACGAATGGGAGAAACTCCCCAAATACAGGTGTGCCAAGCTTGTAGCGTCATACCCAAGAAGACTCCAGGCTGTAATCGCTGCCAAAAGTACATCAACAAAGTACTGAATAAAGGGTCTGAATACTTATGTAAATGTGATATTTCAAATTAGCAACATAAACATTTTTTTTTTTTGCTTTGTCATTATGGGGTAGTGTTTGTAGTTTGAGGGGAAGAAAACAATTTAATCCATTTTAGAATAAGGCTGTAACGTAACAAAATGTGGGGTCTGAATACTTTATGAATGCACTGTAGTCTCTCAAACACAGACACCTACAGTCTTGTCTCTGTGTGCAAACATGGTTAGACTCAACAATCTAGAAGCACATATTTATAAATGAACAAATAATCAAACTTTGATTATTTGAATCAGCTGTGTAGTGCTAGGGCAAAAACCTAAACATGCGCACTCTTGCCTGCGGGTTCTACTATCACCATGGTTACTGGAGTCGTCCAATCCCCTATCGTCTGTCTCTGCTCCTCTCGTTTCTAAACTATCACTCTCCTTTTTAAAGTTACACACTGACTGTTGCTGGCTAGCTCTATAGTCTCTCCCAGTGAGAGGGAATGTTATGGCAGAGGGATTGGAGTGGTGGAGGTGGAGGGTAGACAGGGTGGGTGGGGGAGGTCCAAAGGGGTGCGAAGGAGTGCCATTGCAATGCAGTGAGAGGCGGCACTAAAAATACCTATTGACACATGGGCTCCAACTCACAAACAGGGGCACAGACAAACACACACGCCGCCTGCGGTCGATGACTGAAGGGGACCCATTCACTCAGAGACACATACAGTATACAGAACCTCAGGCTGAAAACAAGAGGAATTACACACACAAATAACAGTAGGCTTCATGCAGCCAGACAGACATGACTATGTATGATTAGTTCAGCATCATCTACATCTCAACCCCTTTAATGACAATGAGTTTGTATTCCTAGAGAGATGCTCCTCACCCAAGCTAAAAGCAGTGCCAACAGTTTTCACACGCAAGCGCAGGTCCTTAAGGCAAACAGCTCAGCTGACGTATTGTGAAAGAAATATGTAGGGAAAGTGTTATTTCTGTGTAACTTCATAAAACATGACAGTTGGGACATGTATGGACTAGTTTACCTAATGTTGTCATAATGATACTAGATCAGTGCGCCAACTGTTGATAGTCTGATGTACAGTAAAGTAGTCCAAGCAGACAAGTAAAGAGTTGCTACTTATCAGGAATCAAGGTCGAATTGACAATGGTTTAATAATCCAACAGGGGCAGACAATAGACAGGTCAAGGCAGGCAGGAGTCAGTAAACCAGAGGTGGGGCAACGGTACCGGACGGCAGGCAGGCTCTGGGTCAGGGTAGGCAGAGGTCAATAATCCAGAGTTCGGGCAAAGGTACAGATCCGCAGGCAGGCTCAGGGTGAGCCAGAGTAGTCAGGACAGGCAAGGGTCAAAAACCAGGAGGGTGAGAAAGAGAGAGACTGGGAAAAGCAGGAGCTGAGAACAAAAACCACTGGTTGACTTGACAAACAAGACGAACTGGCAACAGACAAACAGAGAACACAGGTATAAATACACAGGGGATGGGGGTAGATGGGCGAGACATGGGTGGGGTGGAGACAATTACAAAGACAGGTGAAACAGATTAGGGTATGATAGTACTTCATCATGACTCTTGTTTTTTCCTCGCAGAGGAACTGGGGCTGGGTGTGTTTACCTGGTTATGAGTCCCTCCAGGACAATAGAGACTGACTGTTACTGAGCAGCCAAGTTTGTAACACAATATGCTTTCTCTCTCAAAGAGGCTGTAAGTCAATAGTAGAGCATAGTAACAGGCTTCATTGCCATGGCCTCTCCTTCATGAAAGAACTGGACACTCCCTGTAGACCTCCACCATATTGCTTCCCCTTACTTTGTGTTTTCAGATTAGTAAAAGTGAAGAAGAGAAGATGAGTAGAGGACACCCATCTATAAGATTCAGCATTACATTATAGCACAGTCTAGTCTAAAGTGGCTTTCTTTCCTCGTCTCCTCTCCTTCATCGCAAGTCCTCTTAGTTATTTTCTGGGAGTGCTCTGTCCCTTAGCAAACCATATCCAGAGACCATAAGAAATGTTTTGCACCAGCCTGTTGGGTATGATCGATTGCTATTTTTACTCACAGATTGAGCTTTTGCTGAATGTTTCAGGGGATAAACAAACACAAGACAGGAATAACATCATTAAGATGACAATGAGGATAAATAATATCATGATGCACAGCGAGAGACCTACCTGAGCACCAGGTCAACCAGAACAGCAGTGACGATGGGCCCAACCCAGTAGACCCAGTGGTAAGGTGGCTTCCTAGTCTTCTCTCATCTCCCCGGGTGCTCTGTTATGGCCTAGTGTGTTGCCCTAGTTAAAACAAGCCTGAGACAGGGAGATCAGGACACCCAATCTGCCGGCTGAGGCTGCCCTGTCCCCCACAATGACGCACCACACGGAAGCAGGCTGGAGACAACCGCCTGGTATTAAATCATATAAGGGAGGTATGTGTGTGTGTGTGAGAAAATACAGCATTACAGTCTGAGAAAATACAGTATGTGTGTGTCTGTGAGAAAGTAGAGGGTGAGTGTGCGCCTCTGTGTGTGTACAACTGTATGTGTGTATGTGTGAGAGAGAGAGCGAGATACTCAATAGTCCATGACACACCTATGTAAAGGTAAAAACCAGTCATGTGTGTGATATCATGTAGCACATACTGCACGTACATACCATTAACACCACCAATGAGAACCCTGTGCACAATAGGCCAGCAGAACCTGACCAGTAACAACTCCAGACATCAATGGTGCTGCAAGGCTTGAAAGCCCTCTAGTGACCATACAGGTGTACATGCCAGCTGGGTATTTTGGTCCCACAGTTGGTGTTGTGGAAATCTTGTTCACAAGATGCTTCCTCCCTATGCTAGCCTGGGGAACAAGTAAGTGCTGTAGTAATGAGGTTAACTTTGGGTGTTGAGTTTGGGCTTATGGGGTCCTCTCTATTCTGTTTCCCCAGTAAGTAGCCATAATAAGGGCCCATTATAACACCTGTACTCTCAGCTTCCCACGTGTGTGTGTGTCCACTCAGGGGACAGTGTCTACCAGGCTTAACAGTGTTTCTGTTGTTTGTTAATTTTCTGCCTCATTACCATCTGGTCTCACACACATTAGGCATTGGCTAGTTGAGGGGGCACATGGAGAGGGAGTTTGTGCCAGGGTAGGAAGTGTGCATGTGTGTGTCTATGTCTGTAATTGTTTGTGTGTGTGTCAGGATAGGAAGGGGAAGGGGGTTCAGGCACTGATTACATCATGAGAAAAGAGTTCCACAGTGAGCCTCCCTGAAAAGCTGAACTCTAACTCAAACCACATGGGCATTACTGGCGCGACCAACACATACTGCTGGCAGTAAATTCTTTTGACACACCAGAATTTAATTAACAGTTTTTATATTTATGGTGTCATGCACTAGTAAATCTCAAGGCTGCTTTCTATGTGACGGTATAATTGCTACCATACAGGTTGATCCCTGGAAATCCGGCAGTGAATAGTTTGGGGTGTCGATCAGATGGACAGAAACCATTCCAGATCATCTGTGGTATTAACACACTGGATGAAATAGATAACCAATGCACTCAAATACACACACTGTATAGTGCACTACTATATAGGGAATAGGGTGCCATTTGGGATGCAATCACTGCCAAGAGAGACGGTATGGACGTCTATGCAGTGGCGGTTCTGGGGGGGGGGGGTCAGGGGGGAGTATGAAATAATTTTTACATAACTAATTTTTGCTATCGTTCTTTTTTTACATCCGTTATTAGACAGTAGCAACGATGATGATTATGAACATGGTCTTTTGCCTGCTAATGCCTGCAATGCAGTGAAGAAAACGATGACAACAATAACGTCTAATGTAACTGGCCCCTCTAACAGTACAACTGGCCCCAGCTTGGCCCCCCAGTTGAAATGGTCTAGAACCGCCACTGCGTCTATAATGAGAGTGTGGATGATGATTCAGAAGATGACTTTCTGCTTCAACATGATAGCCTACATAGGGTTCCCCAACGGCAGTCAAACTTGGCCCGGGGGTGGCTTATTTGGCCCCCCAAGTTTTCTGAGTATTATTATTTTTATCGTTGAACATAAAGGATTGTAAAAACACCAGGAAATCAGCTCCAAGTGCTAAATTTTTTGGGGAGTCTGTTCCCCAGTATTCCCACGCATAATAGAGATACACATGTGATCATGGACAAATAAATGTAAGCAAGGTTTGAAATGATGTTTTAGTCAAATATACACTACGGTTCAAAAGTTTGGGGTCACTTAGAAATGTCCTTGTTTTGAAAGAAAAGCAATTTTTTTGTCCTTTAAAATAACATCAAATTGATCAGAAATACAGTGTAGACATTGTTAATGTTGTAAATGACTATTGTAGCTGGAAATATCAGATTTTTTACGGAATATCTACATAGGCGTACAGAGGCCCATTATCAGCAACCATCACTCCTGTGTTCCAATGGCACGTTGTGTTAGCTAATCCAAGTTAATCCTTTTAAAAGGCTAATTGATTATTAGAAAACCCTTTTGCAATTAAAGAAGCAAGAAAACTTCTTTACACTAGTTGAGTATCTGAAGCATCAGCATTTGTGGGTTCGATTACAGGCTCAAAATGGCCAGAAACAAAGAACTTTCTTCTGAAACTCGTCAGTCTATTCTTGTTCGGAGAAATGAAGGCTATTCCATGCAAGAAATTGCCAAGAAACGGAAGATCTCATACAACGCCGTGTACTACTCCCTTCACAGAACAGCGCAAACTGTCTCTAACCAGAATAGAAAGAGGAGTGGGAGGCCCGGGTGCACAACTGAGCAAGAGGACAAGTACATTAGTGTCTAATTTGAGAAACATACGCCTCACAAGTCCTCAACTGGCAGCTTCATTAAATAGTACCTGCAAAACACTAGTCTCAACATCAACAGTGAAGAGGCGACTCCGTGATGCTGGCCTTCTAGGCAGAGTTCCTCTGTCCAGTGTCTGTGTTCTTTTGCTCAACTGTATCTTTTCTTTTTATTGGCCAGTCTAAGATATGGCTTTTTTTTTTACAACTCTACCTTGAAGGCCAGCATCCCGGAGTCGCCTCTTCACTGTTGACGTTGATGGTGTAATATCATGGTCACTAATACACTACATGGCCAAAAGTATGTGGACACCTGCTTGTCAAACATCTTATACCAATATCATGGGCATTAATATGGAGTTGGTCTCCCCTTTGCTGCTATAAAAGCCTCCACTCTTCTGGGAAGGCTTTCTACTAGATGTGGGAACCTTGCTGCGGGGACTTGCTTCCATTCAGCCACAAGATCATTAGTGAGGTTGGGCACTGATGTTGGGCGATTAGGCCTGGCTCGCAGTCGGCATTCCAATTCATCCCAAAGGTATTCGATGGAGTTGAGGTCAGGGCTCTGTGCAGGCCAGTCAAGTTCTTCTACACCGATCTCGACAATCCATTTCTGTATGGACCTCGCTTTGTACACAGGGGCATTGTTATGCTGTAACAGGAAAGGGCCTTCCCAAAACTGTTGCCACAAAGTTGGAAGCACAGAATCGTCTAGAATGTCATTGTATACTGTAGCATTGATTTCCCATTCAAATCAGCCCCAGACCATTATTCCTCCTCCATCAAACTTTACAGTTGGTACTATGCATTGGGGCAGGTAGCGTTCTCCTGGCATCTGCCAAACCCAGATTCGTCCATCGAACTTCCAGATGGTGAAGTGTGATTCATCACTCCAGAGATCGCGTTTCCACTGCTCCGGAGTCCAATGTGATTAAGCTTTACACCACTCCAGCCGACGCTTGGCATTACGCATGGTAATCTTAGGCTTGTGTGCGGCTGCTCGGCCATGGAAACCCATTTCATGAAGCTCCTGACGAACAGTTATTGTGCTAATGTTGCTTCCAGAGGCAGTTTAGAACTCGGTAGTGAGTGTTGCTACCGAGGACAGAATATTTTTTACTCGCTACACGCTTCAGCACTCTGCGGTCCCATTCTGTGAGCTTGTGGCCTACCACTTCGCGGCTGAGCCGTTGTTGCTCCTAGAGGTTTCCACTTAATAACAACAGCACTTACAGTTGACCGGGGCAGTGCTAGCAGGGCAGAAATTATACAAACTGACTTGTTGAAAAGGTGGTATCCTAGTGTACTTATTTTGTGTGCCAGTGTAAATGGGCAATCTGAGATTCAAACAACACAGCATCCCGCCACTTTTTTGATTGACAGCTGAGGGATGGGGTAAAACAGTTTAAATAAGCTCATTAGGCATTTATACATTATATTTATCAAGAATCAATGACTATAAATAATTTATTTAAAAGTTCAAAAATGTATATACCAATCCCAAATTGCCGCTTATATGATTGCTAAAGTAAATCCTGTGTGAAGAAAGAGCCTGTCATAAAAAGACAGACCTTGTTCCATGGATTATCTTTATTGCAGAGAGCAGTCCAGTTCATTGTCATTTGAGCATACCAGGAATGAAATAAAGAATGCAGCAAATACACAATCCAAACACTCACAAGTCTGTTTTAATCATTCAAACAAAGAGCATTAACACATCTATCTCTATATCGGAAACCAGAGTGGTGTGTATTAGGGACAGGAGTTTTTCCTGGTCACGTGGGTAGGAAAAACTCTGCTGGGTCCCTAGTTGTTGCTTAGACACACTACGGCCCAGAGTTTTTCCTGATCAGTCACACAGACAGGAAAAACCTATGGCCCTAGTGTGTATATTTCTAAGTGTGCCATTGGTATAGACCAGAACAGTGCATGTTGTTACATGGTAACGCAGCACTGCGCTGTAGTTCCCTCAGAGTGACATGTAATACAGTTGAACAGGAACAATGAGGTATAACAGTAGGCAACAGCACACTATAATCCAGCCCTGACAGATTGTAACATTAGAACAGAGCCATAGAGAGATAGAGATGGAAGTTTGACCAACATTAATGTCGTTCCATTCTTCCAGTATTTAGACTCTTGTTCTAAATTCTAGCTACTCAGCTGGTTTGCGTAACTGGTATAATTTAGGATCAATAACAGGACCGTTATTGTATTGGTCAATATTGGCTGCTATGGAACCATGTGATAGCATCTCAGAACATCAGAGTGCTTTTTGGTTGAAACCGCAGTTGCCAAACTCTCTCTTTTTCAAGTCAGTCAGTCAGCTTTGCATGATACAGTGCTGCACGTGAGTGGCTGCACCAGGATTGACAAACACTGTCCCTAGTGGACCCTAAAATAGAACACTGAATTGGGTAGAATCATATAAATGGGTTTGACAATGATTATTACCACTGAAAGCAGCATGGAATGCCGAATTCCACACATCCACCACATCCCGACTCTACCGAAGTACGATCATACTGTTGTACACAGTGAAATCAACCAGGATTAGACAGTGATGTCATAAATCTGCACTGGCAGCCAAATGGAAGTCCCATGTGGATGACATCATCATCAATGTCTAATCCCCATTTAGACTGTGTGACCTTCAACATGAGGTGGAATCCATAACCCTGTCAGTTCAAGCCATTACATTTCTGGGGTCTAATGACCTTTGGCATCTCAGCTGTGAGGCCACAAACCAATCAACGATTAATACACCACAATGCCCCTACCAGCTTTAAGGGAAATAATAAAAGTAAAATCCTACATGCAGGAAAATGATAAAAACAAAACAAATGTAATCCTACAATAGTTTAGACAGGCAGCCCAATTCTGATCTTTCCTTCACTAATTGGCCTTTTGACCAATCAGCTGTGATAAAGATTGAATGTGAAAAGATAGGATGTGATTAGTCAAAAGAACAATTAGTGGAAAAAAGATCAGAATTGGGCTACCTGTCTAAATGCAGTCTAAGTACAGCTGCATGGGTGTACAAGCAGAGCAGAGGCACAGCATGGAAAAATGAAAATGTTTTATACAATATCAGAGTGCTTTTAGTAACCTCTGGGAGGGGGAAGGGGCAGGGAGAGAGAATAGAGGAAAGAAGAGTCAGAATGTAAAAGGAATGCAAGTCAAGGAAAGGAAAATGGAATGAAGGTGCAGTGAGTGTAGGGTGAGATCAAGCACTTTGTTTTTTAAAATGTATTCTTTCTCCCTCACTCGCACTCGTTTTCCCGGAGGACATCGAACATATTGACTGTGAGGCTGGTTGGCCCCTTCCTCTCTTTCACTGCTGGGTGTCCAAACCCTTCATCTTCATCATCACCATCCTCATCATCATCATCAGCATCCCTATCCCTCTCCTCCTCCGGCTCAGAGCTGGACTCCCCCTCCTCCTCCTCATCCCTCTCTCCTGCCCCCTCTTCCTTCCGTCCCTGTAGAGCGATGATCTCTGCCAGGTCTGGGTGGGACTCCCACTGCTCTGTATAGCACAAATCCATTGGTTGAATAATTAATCAATCAAGCAATCAAATAAACATTTTTCTTCATGTTTTTTGTACAAAGACCAAGTCATCAGTTTAAAGGTCGGAAACCAGATCAACATGAACATCAGCCGTGCACAGTAGATCACCTGCTGGGATTTGACCTTCCCCTGCGTGCCCACTGTTCACGGCCGACATTCGTGTCGATCTATCTTCCCTTTTAAATATGAGTCTCTGTTGTCTGTACAGTAGTAATGAAGTGATATGCCTGATGCCTCACTGGTTGTCATGACCGGTCTATGACCTCTCTGATAGTTATATGACCTGTGTACTGACCTCTCTGATAGTTGTATGACCTGTGTACTGACCTCTCTGATAGTTGTATGACCTGTGTACTGACCTCTCTGATAGTTGTATGACCTGTGTACTGACCTCTCTGATAGTTGTATGACCTGTGTACTGACCTCTCTGATAGTTGTATGACCTGTGTACTGACCTCTCTGATAGTTGTATGACCTGTGTACTGACCTCTCTGATAGTTGTATGACCTGTGTACTGACCTCTCTGATCATTATATGCAGGTGGTCTGAGGCACAGACACAGCCTCCCGTCGACGGCCAGCCGCAGCAGACTGTTAGCTGCCCGATACACGTCGTTACGAGCTGCCTTCGCTGTCTTATAACCCCTCCTCTCCGCCCAGGCTGTGAGACAGACAAGGAGAAAGAAAGAGAAGAGAGAACGAGAAAGAGGGGTAGGGACAGAAAACAAAAACCGATAAATTGTTATTGTATTATAATTTCAACTGTTCCTGAGAATTGTCTGGATGTCTCCCTGACATCCAGACAAGAGGGCGTGTTTCAACAGTTTAGAACCAGACCAGAGGTTCTAGAGCCAGACTGGAGGTGCTCCTTACCCTCACACACGTCCCAGGCTGTCCAGCTGTGCTCGGGCCCCTGCTCCCTCTCCTTCTCCCCCCCCTTGGGTGCATGCTGTGGGCCCTCCACGCTGGGGTGCCGGAGCTTGAGCACCGACAGGAAGGGGGTCCGCTCACACAGATAACCCACAGAACTGTAGGGTTCCTGCAGCTGAGATACTGGGTAGATACCAGCTAGGATCTAGGGAGAAAGGGGCAGATAAGAGGAGGGAGAGAAATGGAGGGTGAGGGGGAGATGGAGGAAGAGGCGTAGATACAAAAGAATGGAGAAAAAGTGTTTAGAAAGAGTAAAGCATGATGAGAAAGATAGAGTGAAAAAAAGTTTGAAAAGGGTTGAAGAGTAATGATTGCTTTTATACACAAAGCTCTCCGCAGTAGTTGAGACTTAAAAGTGGTTTGGATTATGATTCTACTCCAAAAACAGCCTTCAAATGGCCAGAGGGAATATCAGTTATTCTTCTACTCTCCAAGACATTTCCTCCACAGGCTGTCACCAAAAAGTGATTTGACCTGGGATTCTTAGGGAATGGGAGGACATAGTACACACACAAACATACACCCTACTCACTCCCTCCTCTCAGTTACCTGTAGTTGTTTGTTGACTAGTGAAGGGAAGACCAGTCCAGGGCAGTCACACAGTTTGACAGTGGGTGTGAGGTAGTAGGTCTGGAAGTATTTGGTGTGGCCGGGGGTTCGAGACACACTCACCACCTTCCTACCTACCAGACTGTTCAATACTGATGACTTCCCCACGTTAGGGAAGCCTAGGGAGGGAGGGAAAGAGAGACGTATATTCATATTCCCTTTGTAGTAGACATTTCTGAATGCCATAGGGGGCTGGTGGGGGAACAAAGCCTTGAGGTACACAAGCATAACTTAATTTATCAAGTTACTAATCAGTGACGACAGATTAGTGATTTGGAGGTAGGAAAGCAAGCTTCCAACATGGCCGCTCACCTATACAGCCCAGCGTGAGTACGCCATCTTTATACAGCTCCTGGGAGGGGCTGCTCATCTCCATGGCAACATCACTCTGGTGCTCCACTAGAACAGAGTCCGCCCCCTCCTCTGACTGCTCTCCCTCTGATCCCATAGCAACCGCATCTCTCTGGATCTTCTTCTCCCAGCTGGACAAGTCCACTACAAGAGGGGGGGCAACAATGGTGAACACTCCCTACAGCCAATCATTCTGTACACTTCTGGGAAAAAAAGTGGAGAATTGGGAAGGAGCATTACTTGTCTTCAGCCTATTTTAAGACTACTTCCATTCAGTGTTGGTTCTTCTATGATATACCCTTACAACCCGGCACCCACAGATCTTTGTATGAAGACACTAATCCTTCATTCAACAGTAATTCGCTATGCTATGGATGCTATGGAAAGTACCTGGCCAAAGCATTAAGTCATTACAGACTTACATGGTTAGCAATACATGTGTGAAATAGGTACTATGCCACCCAGGTGGGTGGGTCCCTTTAACCTTTTCCTGCTGTGATTTCCTGACACGCCTTCAGGATGTGGGTGGGGCCTCCAGCATGTCCCCACCCACATGTACCCTTTTTTCTCATCCTCTTCTTCTGAAGCACTAGAGTCACAGAGACAGATACAGACAGTGCAATAGGTTATCCTGGTGATCAAGTACACAGTTCAACAGCTACAATCAGCTCTCATCATTGTCCCTCGCCTTGTGTATCACTTTCGCTTCAGCACAACCACCCTCACTCCCACCCACCTGTGCTGTATGGCTGGCCGGGGTGTGATGTGAAGCAGACACAGTGGAGGTGGGGGAACTGTGTCTGGAGGTAGTGTGTCCAGGCCAGCACCAGCGGAGGGGGACACAGGTCAGCTTTGTTCAGCACCACCACCACCTGCTTCTGCAGCTCCCCAGTGATGTAGTGGTACAGCGCTGGGGGAAACTGCAGCACCTGCATGGGAGGGACACACCAGGAACACATTCATTAAGACATGCATGCTCGGTCTGGCAAACGACTTATAGACCGCGTACCAAATGGCAACCTATTCCCTATATAGTGCACTACTTTTGACCAGGGCCCATAGCAACATAGTCATGAACATAGTCAAGTTATACATGGTACTGACCACCTATAACTTACCCTGTCTGTGGCTCCACCTGGTGGATACTCTATGTATGCATTTCACCATATGGTTCAAAGCATAATGAAACCATCCTTTTTATGTATTATATTTAACCTTTATTTAACTAGGCAAGTCAGTTAAAAACAAATTATTATTTACTATGACGGCCTACCGGGGAATAGTGGGTCAACTGCCTTGTTCAGGGGCAAAACGACAGATTTTTTAACTTGCCAGCTCGGGGATTCAATCTGGCAACCTTTCGGTTACTGGCCCAACGCTCTAACCACTAGGCTACCTGCCATCATAGTAACTATTAATTACATTATCATGGTGACAGTAGTAAGTTGATAATGATACTGGTACATGACTAGTAGCAGATAATGACAGTAGGAGGAGTTTAAAAGAGATTACCCACCGGGTGCCTGATGTCCACGATGAGCAGGATCACATCGGACATCTCCAACACTCTCCACAACTGTCTCCACGTCTGAGAGAAAGAGAGGGGGGAGAGAAAGAGAGAGGGGGAGAAAGGAAGGGTATAAAGAGTAAAGTTATGTGAAGAGTATTTAGGTTTTACCTACCCTAGGTTTTGCTCAGTGTCAGAGAAAGAGGTGGTTTTTAATGGATTCATTCAAGTTTATAGAATATTGTAGAATTCATAGCTCTTTAATTATCCATCAAAATGGACCTTTCTGCTGACACAATACAGCCCCCCGTAACTAGCCGGTCACTAACCTCAAGGCTACCAGCTCCCTGAAGAGCATTTATAAAGGGTTCTGAATATATCGTTTCCTCACCTCCAGGTTGTGCTCAAAGTGGCTGAGGGATCCAGGTGGGTTTCTGGAGTGCAGGTCGTTCAGATATTCCCGGTATGACTTCTCTTCTTTCTTCAGCAGCTCCTCACGATTCATCCCATAATTCCACGGAGGTCGCCGCGGAAACTCAAGACCTGAGATTGGAGGTCAGTGGCAGATACGTCAAACAGTGACACAAAGTGAAAAGACCATGTCAAAACTCACACTAGATTGGGTTTTTATTTAACAGCATTGAGAGGCTCAGGATACAGGTTACGTATCAAATCACACCCTATTAGTGTACTACTTCGACCAGAGCACATATAGCTTAGGTCAAAATGAGTGTACTAAATAAGGAATAGGGTGCCATTTGAGACAGAACCTTTATTTAACAGCATTAAGAGGTTGTTGTGAGGCTCAGGGTCAAGGAGCTCTGACCTTTCTCAGTGGGGTAGATGTCGTTGATGTCAACCTCCAGGTCTTTGTCTAACATCTGGTCCAGAACCTTCTCTCTGGCAAGCTTCTTCCTCCTCTCCACCTCCTCTCTGCTCTCCTTCTCAAAGTGCAGACGGAACCTGAATGGACAGAGAGATGAGTATAGCTGTGTGTAGAGGGGGGAATTGGGCAGGGTGAGTGTGTGAAGGACACAAAACCATTTGTGTGCAGAGTCATGAACATCAGGTGTGTGTGACATGGTTGTTTGTTCTGACAACAGCAGTTTCTGTAATTTACCATTGACCTCTGTCTGAAAGTTTTTTGCTCATGGTTCAGGATTCCTACAGTAACATGTTCTCATTTTTTTTTACTTAGTCTCTTTCGGCCTCTTACTTTTAATATCTACAGACCCAGACAATGCTCTAATTAATATTTTTCCATTAACCCTTCAGTTTGTTCCAGGGAATTCCCACTGTTCCAGGCATCAGTTCATACAGCAATCATGACATGTTTTCCAAAAAGGTATTGTTGATGATATCTGACAAAACAGAAACCCACTCAGCTGGTGAGAGCCTTATGAGCCTAGCTATCAGTGGTCACCAATCCTGGTCCATACAGTCTGCAGGCTTTTGTTCAAGCCCAGCAATAACACACATGTTTAGTTTTATTGCAGGTGATGTAGTATTACATTAGCTCTGGTCCAGGGTGTTACGTGTGGCTTGCTCAGCGTCTGCATCAGTAAGCCGCATGTAATCCCCTGGACCAGAGATAAATATTACCTATGCTAATGTATTGGTAACTCACCTATTGGGATCGTATCTGCCCTCCCTGATGCCGGGCTGCTGGTTTATCCTCCTGACATCTGTGGTTTCGCTATCTGAGGTGTCCGACTGCCTCTCCCTGTCCATCCCCCGCTCCACACTGGCATTACGGCTGCTGGGCCCTGAGCCTGGCTCACCTGAGGAGAGATCATCATAGTCAGAGGCTTACATTGAACCCTTCCCAAAAGGCACCCTATTCCCTATATAGTGCACAACTTTTTCTTGGGCACTATATATAGGTGATATAGTGCTATTTGGAACATAAACATACAGTGGACAGAATGAAAACTACCCTCTATGTCAGCACTTGGTACCAAAGACCATATTCCACAACGTTCTACTTTAGAATCGAGTGTACATGCATTTACATACAATATATGCTATCTACATTACATAACACATAGCTATCTATAAATGTGGTAATCGTCTCAATACTAACCCTATGTAATAAATTGACAGTGGACGTTTTCATAATAAATCTATTTTCATTGCTAGCTGTTGTGCTAGCTGTTGTCCAACACCTTTTGTTATTCCCTCAATTTGAGAAAGCTAGCGTTCCTACATAATTTGATAGCGAGTCTGCGCAGTAGAGTTTACACAAAGTGAAAACAATACCAGTGTAGTACAGTGATGCTGATTTCTGTGCATCAATACTTTTCCACCAATGGCAATGAATGACGCCAGCAATACAATTTCAGCGATAAGGTCACACACATAGCTAGCTCTATAACGTCGTCACATCTTTAGCTAGCAAGCAAGGTACTAGCTAGCTAGCAAGCAAGGTAGTTAACGTTTGCTAGAAAGACCCAAATACACAAGGCACACATGTTATGGCAAAAATAATGACGTCCCTATTCTTTATTTGTAGCTAATTCGTCCAAAATATATCGGGTAACATGACAGTGTTATTGTTCCTGAAAGCAGAGCTAACTAGCCAAGTTACCCAACTCTCCTCGTACAAGTTACTAAAATGAAAAGCTATGCTAGCTAACGTTAGCATTTTCGGCACGCACACTTTCTGTCATTGCAGCTCACGTTACCTCTCTTTCTTTCCCGTTTCACTTGCATCTGTTTCTTCTTCTGTTTGGTGCTGAACGGCTTTTTCCGAGGCATGTTTGAATGAAAAATTACAGTTTCGTAGTGTGGATTTGTGTTAGCTAAGGCAGAAATACAGTAACGTCGTTATTTACTATCGTGAAGTTTCTCGACTCCTACACTTTAACCACCCGACGCCATCCGGCACTGCAGATTTTTTTTGGGACTAAGTTACAAAAACATTCAATGGTAATACATGTCATTACACAGCTTATATTTACTTATTTTTTAAACAATGTAAATGTCATGCTTTGAATCATTGTCTGACAAGACATGGCAAGTTAATATGGATAGAATTTTTTTTTTTAAAGAATGGTACAGTCCACACAGTAAACCGCCGATTCCACTATTACTGCTCACGCTGATGTTGTGATGCAGGTCTTATTTGCATGACACATCACTCAACACTGCCAACTTTGCCAAGTCCTTACATGCATTGGGGCAAATTTACATCTACAGCTGTCATATTCAAATGTGACATTCAGTGTCATTCAAACTAACACATCTGTCGTTACAATAAATTAAATGGCATCATGCACAGCCTGATGCTGATATCTTCAAAATTAACCTTTATCATTACTGCAAGTGCACAATGTGTTACAGGGACAGAGAAAGGCAAATTGTTGGACTTCAGTGAGGTTTATTGTTTGATAAGGGAAAACTGTATTTTCATATGTATCAGTCTATTTGTAAAGGCTCATACACTTTAGTATAACAGTAGTGGAAGTAGTCAGAATATATTTGGATAACAATGATATTCTTAGGTCACAAAAAAATAAATACTACAAGGATTACATACAACATGTACCAGCTGATCACATTCACTTCCCAGTTCTTACAGGGTCAGGTGAGGTAAACAGGGCTCTATGATTGGCTTGTGGACTGAGGGTAAATATCAAAGTGTTATATAGTATGGATTATACATTTATTTTTAACACGCACACATATACACTGGTATGTATATCAATATATACTTTTGCAAGCTTTTTTTCTTTACAGAAACGGAAAACAGAGCCTACTTCCCTTTTTTTCCAGTGAAAAAGATTTGTGAGCAAATTTTACAAGGTAGATTACAGTAACCATCATGACAATGATGATGTAATCAAAACCTGATAGTATCTGTGGGAAAGTTGAAAAATGTACCTAAACAGTTATCTGTCAGATTCAGTTATACACTTCACGGATGTGACCATAATCAAAGTTGTGTTTGTAGGGAGTAGGAGGATAAAAAAAATAGAAAACATTCGCTCTTCTTCACCCATTTTTCCCTGTCATTTTGTGTCTCTTCCGCACCATTGCAGTGACGGACAGAGAAACACTCCTTTACCAACGGTATACACTAGCCATCCATTATAAAAGAGTAGTACAAAAACATAGGCATAATGAAATAAAAGTGATAAACGAGTACAAAAAACTACAAAGTCCTCTATTTCCAGACTCCATCTCTGTTCGAACATCTCTTAACTTCCTCTTCCATTACCCACCTTTCAGGCACAGTCACATCTTCCTATATCCCCCCTGTATTGCTTTTATCCAGTCTGTCCATAGGCCTCTGTCTCTACCACTCCTCCCTCCTACCCCTATGAGTTTAGGTGCTCCACCTGAATGGTGGAGGTAGCCACGGTGAGACAGAGGTCCTTGTGGGTCACTAGGTCCGCCACACTGACTGTTTTGAACTGGATGTCCCCTGCAGCGACTGTCTTATACTGGTGCAGGTCAAAGGGGCAGGATGCCGTCTCTGCCTGAGAGTAGCTACCCTGGTTTTGCCCCTGGCTCTGTCCTTGTCCATGACCTCCACCTTGTCCTCCGGCTCGGTCTGCCCCACTATCGGTGACCTCTCCTCGGCCATGAGAACCTCCCTGGTTCTGGGTATGGCTTTGGTTCTGTTGGTTCTGCTGAGAGTGCTGTGCAGCAGCCACCGCCGCTGCAGTGAGCGGGTCTGAGTTGTGTTTCTGCATGTGTTTCAACAGGTACGTCTCCTGAGAATAGAATACAGAGGGTTGAGAATAGAATACAGAGGGTTAAAGCGAGAGTTGACAAGTGTGCACAAACACACACTATGCACAGACATGCACACTGTCTGAAGCCTGTGAAAATGTCTGTTGAAAGTTAAAGGTCTGTGACTACTACATGCTGGGTGCCTTAACAGTGGTGTTTCTCTTACAGAGGTGTATGTGCGGTTGCAGAGGCCACAGGAGTAGAGCTTGGCGTGTTTGACCGTGTGAGTGGACAGGTGGACTTCCAGACTGGCCGCGTCCGTGTAACCACGGTTACAGTTGGTGCACTTGAAGGGTTTGTCCTTGTTGTGCTGCCGTCTGTGGGACTGGAACAGAACAGGACCGTTCAGGACTAATCTTCAAATGGGTATTTGTAAGACTGTTACTACTAAGGGTCAGTGTTACTAAGCTTTCACCACTGGGAATAAAAAACAAAAACCAAAGAAAATGGATAGTAGTCACCTGTAGGTTGGAGAGTTGTGTGAAGGATTTCTCACAGCCCGGATGAACACACTTATAAGGCCTGTCTCCTGTGTGGATCCTGCAGAAACATGGAAAACACAACCAGTAAGAAGAAGCAAAGAGAGAGGGGAGAAATGTAAATGGACCCGCCATATTCTCCTTTCAGCTATCCTGTGATCCCCACCATTACAGATGAGGGAGACGGAGAGGAAGCCACTGTAGACTATCGAGAGGCCCCCCCACAGAGAAAAGACCATTGAAATGCCCCCAAATAAAAGACCATTGAAAGGCCCCCGCAGAGAAAGGGGCAGATATGTAGGACATCACCCTCACCTGTTGTGCTGCTGTAGATGACTGAGCTGTCTGAAGGACTTCTGACAGAAAGAGCAGGTGTACGGTTTCACCCCTGTGTGGATGCGGATGTGCTGGGCCAGATAGCTGGAGTTGGCAAAGGACTTAGTGCAGTGGGGACACTTGTGGGGCTTGGACTCTGTGTGGTTTCTGGAAGCAAGAAGAGAAGATAGAGGGAGGAGGGGAGAACAGTGTTGCTTTTCTTTAAACCTTGATTGATAGAACAACAACAAAAAGCACACTTAAACACCCTATTACTCAGTGCCTGACTTCTAAAAAAAATCACAACGTTTCTCTGAAACATAACAGTATTCCACTCTGGCCCAAATTATTTTCAAACTTGTGTGTAAGTGTGTGTGTGTGAGTGTGTGCACGCGCAAGGGAGAAGCAGCAGTGAAGGAGTAAGGACACCAAACAGACAGACTGAAGAGACAAAGAGGGACTTGAAGTAGAGATCACACACAATCGTGAGCACACACACACAGCCTGCGTCTTGCCTTTTCACAGACATCTCCACACACACACAGTGCTAGCAGCCAATAGAGGGGAGGGGGGCAGGCTAGATAAAGCCTGTAGGGTAGAGCAGGTCAGGTGGAGCTGCTGTGAGCAGTACCGTGTGTGCTGCTGTAAGTGACTGAGCTGTCTAAAGGACTTCTGGCAGTAGGAGCAGGTGTAGGGCTTGGCCCCGCTGTGGATACGGATGTGCTGGGCCAGGTAGCTGGAGTTGGCGAATGACTTGGAGCAGTGGGGACACTTGTGGGGCTTGGCCTCTGTGTGAGACTTGGAGTGGATCTGCATGTCTGACTTACTGAAGAAGGTCACAGCACACATCCGGCACCTACGGGACAGAGACAGACACACAGACCAGGGATGGGGAGAAAGAGGGGAGAACGAGCGGGAGAATGGGAAGACAAGAGGTAGGGATGAAGGAAATGAGGGCAGGAGCAGGTGAGAAAGAGAGATGAAAATACAAAAAGCAAGGACAAAGAGACAGGGACATGAGAGATGGGCAAGGGAGAGGAAGAGAGTGGAAGAATGCAAAAAAAGGGGTGAAACATGAGACAGCAAGTGTGGAAAACAAAGGGAGAGAGCAAGAGGAAAAAGACAACAGGATAGAAAGATAAAAACAAGGGAGCAGATGAAATGAACGAGGAATGTGAAGAAAAAAAACAAGCGACAGGGAGGGGGAAGAGATAAAGAGGGGGAAATCAGTGAAAACAGCAGGAAAAATAGCAGATTCTGCTGAAGCAAGAAATAGAAAGACAAACAGAGATAGCTTGAAAAGTAGGGAAACATTGTATGAAGGAGAGATAGAAAGAAGGAAGATAGAGGACAGAAGTAGGCGAAGGAGTGCGTGTCCAATGTGTGCAGGGATGCGCGTGTGTGTGAGGGGCAGATGCATGAGGGAGGCAGAGAATGTGTGTGTCCATGCTGCAAAGAAAACACACATTGTGTTCCAGAGTGCAGGTACAAACACATAGTGAAATATTTAAGCAGGTGTGTGCGCTGCCACAGCATGCAGTGGAGTCGTTTCTGTGTGAGAGAGAAAGAGAGAAATGCCCGTGCCCAGCAGCACCTAGTGTTCATCCACAGCCCGTGTCTAACCTCTCTGTCCTGACTCTATCATCTACAACATACAGACATACGGGTGTGCAAGCATTCCACAGCTTCACATTCCTATGGGGATGCACAGCACAACAGGTGCTTTTTGGCCCTTCTGTGGCGCCGTAGGTCCGTACCTGTAGGTCTTGTTGCAGTCTTTCCCGCTGTGGTTCTCATCTTCGTTGGCGAGGTCGTACGGGTCAGTTGTATAATGCTGCGAAGACATAACCACCTATCAAATGTCACACAAACATTAGAATCACATTCATCATATTAAAAAGGCACACTGTTGTAAAAGTCTACATGAGCTTTTTTTGAGATGGGCAAGGCTTAGTCTGGAAATTAATAGCCTGAGCTTAGTCTGGAAATGTCTGGAAGTGTTTTAGTGGGAATAGCTTTTATTTTGGTTACTCTGGAGTTACTATGGTAACTGTCTCACCTGCCCTCCCGACGCCAAGTGAGCCAGAATCAACGCCTCATTTCCGGCGGAGAGGGTGTGGCCACCGGCAGGCCCCGCCCTCCCTAGTGTCGACTTCTTCTTCCTGCCTCGCTTCGAGGGTGTCGACATGACGGCCACCTGGGGGGTTCCACCTTCCTGTTTCTTATCTAAGTGAAAAATGTGTGTGAGAGTCTGACAGTACGTGAGTGAAGTGTGTATTTTTCAGTGTTAGGATAATGGAGGGTGGAGACAATCGTGTGAGTGTGTGTTACCTGGAGCGTGCAGTGTAGAGACAATCATGGTGGTGGTGGGATGTCCAGAGACGAAGGACTGAGAGGAGGCAGGAGAGACCAGCTGCGTGCCTTGAGGGGTTGTGATGACCAGACCCGCTGCAGAGAGAGAGGAAAAAAATATGATACAAAACAGACAGATGGGGAAAAGACAATGCAAAAGTGTGAGCAATTTTACACTAACAGTTGACACACACACCTGCTGTCATGATACCAGTGGAAGGTACAGGCACCACAGTGATGTTCTGGGTGTGAGGGGGGTGTAGGTGACCCCCTTGGCCCTGCCCCCCTCCCTCCTGCTTGGGGACAGTGAGCAAGGTCGTCTGGTAATGAGAGGAGGGGAACGAAGTGTTCTTCTCCTGGTCCTTCAGTTGTTTCAGGAACATGGCGTTCTCAATCTGACAGCGAGAGATAGAAATCCTTGTTACAAAATTCCAAACTCCAAAAAGAGTAATTGCTATAATCCAAAGGTGTCACTTGCAATATACTTTAACATTTTAAACAGAAATGTTTCACTAAACGTACCTGTCCTTGTACAGGCACAGGGGACCAGAAGTACTGAGAGTTAAAATGGGAATCCTCCATAATTTCTGCAATGGAAGAGTAACACCGCCATATCACCACTAGGCCAAACAGCTAATCACTCATCAATTGAAATAAAATTGGCTACAATGTTGCTTGCACATCCGACTGACACCTTTGGGCGACAATAATCTTAAATCATTTACATGTCACTTCACATACATTAGCTAGCTAATGAAACAATAATGGTAACTATGTTGGTACTTCATTTGGTTAGATAGCTGAAATATTTGGACATATATTACAATAATTATGCCCCCGGGTTAGACAATAGTATGACTTGTTAAAGGCGAGCTAGGTAATTTAGCTGCCTACTGTAAATGTACATTGTTGTGGTTGCATGGGAAGGAGGACCGTGCTAGCTCGCTATTACATGTGTTTTCCCCTTCAAAGTAATTCATTTGGTGATGGGTGGTGATACAATGTAGCTAGCAATAATTCGAACACAAATAAGATGTCTAGGTTGCTACTTGTTAGCAATTTTGTGAACTGCAAGTGCATTTCAATTCCTTGCTAGGCGTTTACAGTTAGCTAGACGCTCTAATAAAACCACGAGAGCAATGTTATCTGACTCTCGCGCTCTTCGATGCCTGGGAAAATAGAAAAAGCAAAGCACCCAAAAAAAATCGAGGATAAAAAAAACTGAAGCGGTGAGAGAAGAAAAAAAACAATCTCGCACAGACTTCCGGCTGTCCAGACAGAGAAGAGACTCGTCGGGTACAAGTCGCTCAAATTGGAAGATAAATACTATGATTATGAAAAAAATAACAGTATTTACCTGTGCTAACAGAGCGTGCTCCCTTCCCGGAATTCCCGTAGCCCGGTACAGTTCAGAAACTCTGTTCAAATCTTTTAGATTTGACAAATTCACCGAGTTTTTTCTCTTCTTTTTTTCAATTTTTTTTTCTTTCTTATGGAGTCGCTTGTCTGCGCTGCACTTCCTTCGAAGAAGGTCGATTAAACTCTGCGAAGAAACAAAGCTCTCTGAGTGTGTGGTGATGTCATTTCCGTCTAATTTTGGAAGCTTCAAATTGGTACTATCGATATGCTATTAAATATATAAAACGTAAATGAATGCAATGTTCTCCTTCTGCGTATTTTACTGTAATGCAATAAACATAAAAAAATACGTTTTAATGTCCCACAATAAATCTAATCTAGTGAGATCTCGGAAGCCCAGAGTACAGAAACAATCAGTCCACATGGTGTCGCCAAAAAAAAATTGTAACTCAATGTTCTATCTGTGGTCGCTGTAAACGCAAGCTACAAACACACTTCCGGCAAATATGAGCGGATATTGCCCTCAACATCCGGTAGGTGAGGTCACACACGTAAACACATGCCGTACGAATCATTTTACTGTGTTACATTATTTGGGGAAGAAGTATAGAGCTTTATACACATTCACGCAATGAAAGTTAAAGTCCTCTCCAGGAATCCGGACGACTATGTCCGTGAGACGAAGTTGGATATCCAGCGTGGTAAGTGCAGAGAGTTAACGTTAGCCAGCTAGTGCACATTAGCTAACTTCACACAGTTCAATCCACTGTAGAGAGCTATAGCTAGCTCAATCAGCACTGGCAAAACAATTTATTCTAACAGTGAATGTAACCTACAGTACCACGGAATTACGACCCGTCCCTCCATCCGTTCGAGGTGCCAAGAGAATACACCCGTGCCCTGAATGCCACCAAGTTGGAGCGCGTGTTCGCCAAGCCGTTCCTGACTTCTCTGGACGGCCACAGGGATGGGGTGAACTGCATGGCCAAGCACCCCAAGAGCCTCTCCACAATGCTGTCCGGCTCCTGCGATGGAGAGGTAGTTAACTAGCTAACTGTACTTTGAGTTAGCAATGGCCTGGTTAAATACGAGTTGATTACAAATCCAATAATTATAGGCTACATGTCTAACTATGGAATGGTCAAACATATAGGATGACAAGCCTGTGCATTGAGATGATGCATCTAAATGACCTGTTTATACTGTAAGACTAACTGATTTGTTTCTCAGCTGAAGGTGTGGAATCTAACCAAACGTGAGTGTGTTCGTACACTCCAGGCCCATGAAGGCTTTGTCAGGGGAGTGGTCGTCCGCTTCTGTGGCACCTCCTTCTTTACGGTACAGTATCTGTTCCACTACCCAGGGTTGTATTCATTAGGGCACACTCTAAACGTTGTGCAATGAACAAGTTCACATAGTACCTCCCCATTCTGGCCCGTTTGCTTTCATTTTCTGTCTAGTGAATACTAATTAGACTAGGGGTGTATTCATTAGTTGGATTCCGTTGCAAAACATTTGGTCTGTTGCAATGGAAACTGTTTACCGTTTACTCTAGGTGCTAAATGGAAGTAAACAGAATGAAACTGGGAGGGACCTATCTGAATTGCTCTAATAGAAACTGTTGTTTTTGTTGCAAAATGTTTTCCATTTGGAGTAAACGGTTTCCATTGCAAAATGTTTTACAACACACAAAATTAATACACCCCTGATTTTATCTCACAGAATGGTTGCCCTCTGCTGAATTGCAGTCTTATGACAACTTCATTATAAATCAACCTCAAATAAACATGCTTGTGTTTCTGAATAACAGGTTGGTGATGACAAGACTATCAAACAGTGGAAGATGGAGACTCCCAGCTACGGAGAGGAAGAGGAACCTCTCAATACTATTCTTGGGAAGGTATGGATGAGGAGTTGTCTGTCTCTGTCATTATTCTGCTCAATGAATATCTCTGAGAGTGTGTCTCTGACCTAACCTATCTGATCTCATTAAGCAACACTGTAAAATGTGCATACCATCGAGTGGACCCATCATTAAAGATTGTGGCTTTAAGCCCATGATGATAAGAATGATGGTTTTGGAGATATTCTCTACAGTCAGGGTGATGATGATGGTTGTTGTAATGTATTCCCTCTAGTCAGTGATGATGAGAATTGAGGATTCACTTTAAAAATGTAACTGAGACCAATGTTTGTTCCTTCCAGTCTGTGTTCACCAGCATCGACCACCACCAGAAGGAGGGTGTGTTTGTAACGTGTGGCCAGCAGGTGGACATCTGGGATGAGCAGCGCAGCAACCCCATCCGCTCCTTCTCCTGGGGCGTGGACAGTTTCAACTGCGTCCGCTTCAACCCTGTAGAGGTAATCAACCCTTTCTCTGTGTGGATTGTAGCAGAAAGTGTTTCAGCGTATGATTCCTGATCAAGGATCAGGTCCTCCATGTCCATATAATTTTGTTAATTATAATCTAAAAGGCAAAGCTGGTCCTAGATTAGCTCTTCTGCTCTGAGACTCTTGGTGAATACGGGCCCTGACATTGCTATAGCACAGACATAAGGCGTAACCCAGACACGTCACAGCGGTTAAAGCTGAAGTATCCGTTTAGAATGTTTTATCACCATCAAATATATAGTAGTGAGAGGAAGTGCAGTCGCGGGTAGTGGGAGAGGATGGAACTAGGTGAAACTGTGCCAACATTTTGCAAATTATCTCATTGTTGAAACAAATTTTTCTGTTCCCAAAACTAGAATCTGTTACGAACACAGTGCACTAATATTTATAGACTTGATGCTTTGCCAAACTGAAAAACGAAATGCGTTGTTTAGGAGTGCAAGGTCAAATTGAGTTTGTGCACACACACACTTCACAGAGGAGGCGTTCCCTAATGGAAATATGCAAATACTAGCTACAACGGGCCAATAGGATCTTGCTAGCTCGTGCTTGGCTTTGCCTACCGCCTTGTTTGTTTTGCCCACTATGCTTCGGTTGCTCAAACTGTAAACGCACAGATGAACTATCTTGTGTTAGTTATAAATATCTTTGGCTATAGCCTCCATACACCAGAATAATGGAGGCTATACCCATATCAGGACTATGTAGGTCAAAGGTTGTATAAAACACAGAATTGTATGTTAGTGGATTTAAAAAAAGTTTGATTCTTGACTTTCCCACTTTCTCCTCAGACTGAACTTCTAGCAAGTTGTGCCTCTGACAGAAGTATTGTGCTGTATGACATGAGGGAAGCTACACCTCTTAAAAAGGTAAATGTCGATGTCCTTGGGTGCATCCCAAATGGCACCCTATTTAGTGCACTACCATTTGGCGAGGGCTCATAGGGTGCCATTTGGGATGCTACCCATTAGAACTGCACGATTAATCAAATTTTAATCTAAATTGAAATATGGACATGCGCAATATCCATATCGCAAGAGGCTGCGATATTTTGAAATGCCACTTAGCCGAAATGCCACTCTGTAACGCCAGTTTTTTAAATGTTTTGTTATATTACTTTAGTTGAAGAGTTCTCCTTCTCTCCTCTGGCCGCTTCCCAATCCCAAACACACAAAACCCCGGCCCCTGTCACTCAAGCAGGCAGTTCCTCGTGCTCAAGATTCACTGCATGCATTGACCAAACAGCATGCAGTCAACAGATTTTTTTTCTAACAAGTACGACGCAGCTTTCCACTTTGCTTCTTAATATACATTTATATTTTCTTTATTATACTATTCGTTTGTGTAACTTGCTCTCTGCAAAACACTAGTTAGCTGAAAATGTGCCTAGAATTTGTTAGCAAGGCTAATCGCTTCCTAGCTAATTCCACTGAGTGCAAATCTTGCTAGCAAACTTTTGCTCTAATATTGGACGGTACCAATGGTGGAGTATATCATCATTGTTTGTGAAACAGCTTGTTCTTAATCAGAGAGGAAAATACAAATAATATTGTAAAATCTTTGTCTAAATGTATCTATTTAAACCTAATTATGGTCCCAATTTATTTATTTAACCAGGTAAATTGACTGAGAACACATTCTCATTTACAGTAACGACTTGGGGAATAGTTACAGGGGTGAGGAAGGAGACAATAGGTAGCCAGATTAGGAATTTAGCCAGGACACCGGGGTTAACACCCCATCTCTTACGATAAGTGCCATGGAATCTTTTGTGACCACCGGGAGTCAGGTCAGAGTCAAGGCAGCAGTGGGATGCAGGGTGGTATGCTGCTGGCCATGGGAAACGCTGACCAACACTTTGGTTCTTACTCTGTCACAACCATCTCCTCCCTTACCTTTTCCTCGTTGTCATGCCAAACAACTGCATGCCAAGTAGCCACTGTATTTCAACCATAACATTTGAATGATCAGATCATTCTATTTCTATGATTCCAACAGTTTAACCAAGTGATTTGATGTAAAATCACAATCTCAATATTTGGTATAAAAATGTCAATTGGATTTTTTTGCCCATATCGTCCAGCCCTACTGCCCATGACTTTGCCCTTTACTAAACTCATTTCCCATTCCATACTGTCCTCTCATTACTGAATGTGTCTAATGGTTAGTGTATTGAAGTATGCATGTGTGATTTCCTATATAGGTAATCATGAATATGAGGAGCAACACTTTGTGCTGGAATCCCATGGAAGCTTATAACTTCACCTGCTCTAATGAAGATTACAAGTGAGTGATGCAATTTAACATGTGTTGAGTTTACAACATGTTCACTACATCACATAGGCCTCATTCATTCCTGGAGAGTATTTTGTGTATTTCCAATGCTAATCATTTTTTTGTTCGTGCAATTGCTTGGGGAGTGATATAATTATTATTACTAATGTACATTTACACTTGTTTTACAATAACAGCATGTCCATCGAGATCTCGTGTTTTTATTTACTGACCTTACACCATGCATGAGAGAAGCATGGTGGTGTGTGTTAACATCTCATCTTTGTATTTATTAACCAACAGCATGCGTTTCCTCCCCCTTCAGTCTGTATACATTTGATATGAGGTACCTGGACAAGCCTGTCACCGTCCACATGGACCATGTCTCAGCCGTGCTGGATGTAGACTACTCTCCAACTGGTAAGGAGTTTGTCTCGGCCAGCTTTGACAAGACCATCCGCATCTTCCCCAAAGACAGTGGGCACAGCAGGTTAGTGGTGCCAGGGGTTCAGACACTGGGTTCCAGCAGATTGATGTATTTATTTTTCTACAGGTGTCGACGTGTTTAGAGATGACGCCGTGCGACAGCCACATTGTGTTCAGTGTGTGTGGTTGTGTGTGTGACTTCACAGGGAGGTGTACCACACCAAGCGCATGCAGCATGTCATCTCCATAAAGTGGTCGTCAGACAGCAAGTACATCCTGAGTGCTTCAGATGAGATGAACATCAGACTGTGGAAGGCCAACGCTGCTGAGAAGTTGGGATTGGTGAGACACAGTCCTCTTCCTCTCCTTTAGAAGTAGTGTACGCACGTCCTGTAACCTGCAGGTGTCGGGGATCAACAGTAATGTCATGAAAGAAAGCTGGATCCCAGAACAAGGTTGAATGCTTACCATTAACCGGTAGGCCTACAGTTGAAGTCGGAAGTTTACATGCACTTAGGTTGGAGTCATTAAAACTCATTTTTCAACCACTCCACAAATTTCTTGTTAACAAACTATAGTTTTGGCAAGTCGATTAGGACATCTACTTTATGCATGACACAAGTAATTTTTCCAGCAATTGTTTACAGACAGATTATTTCACTTCCAATTCACTGTATCACAATTCCAGTGGGTCAGAAGTTTACATACAATAGGTTGACTGTGCCTTTAAACAGCTTAGAAAATTCCAGAAAATGATGTCATGGCTTTAGAAGCTTCTGATAGGCTAATTGACGTCAATTGGAGGTGTACCTGTGGATGTATTTCAAGGCCTACCTTCAAACTCAGTGCCTCTTTGCTTGCCATCATGGGAAAATCAAAAGAAATCAGCCAAGACTCCAGAAAAAAAATTGTAGACCTCCACAAGTCTGGTTCATCCTTGGAAGAAATTTCCAAATGCCTGAAGGTACCACGTACGCAAGTATAAACACCATGGGACCACGCATGGGACCACGCAGCCGCCATACCGCTCAGGAAGGAGACTCATTCTGTCTCCTAGAGATTAATGTACTTTGGTGCGAAAAGTGCAAATCAATCCCAGAACAACAGCAAAGGACCTTGCGAAGATGCTGGAGGAAACAGCAGTCCTATATCGACATAACCTGAAAGGCCGCTCAGCAAGGAAGAAGCCACCGCTCTAAAACCGCCATCAAAAAGCCAGACTACAGTTTGCAAGTGCACTTGGGGACAAAGATGGTACTTTTTGGAGAAATGTCCTCTGGTCTGATGAAACAAAAATAGAACTGTTTGGGCATAATGACCATTGTTATGTTTGGAGGAAAAAGGGGGGAGCTTGCAAGCCGAAGAACACCATCCCAACCGTGAAGCGTGGGGGTGCTTTGCTGCAGGAGGGACTGGTGCACTTCACAAAATAGGTGACATCATGGGGTAGGGAAATGATGTGGATATATTGAAGCAACATCTCAAGACATCAGTCAGGATGTTACAGCTTGGTCGCAAATGGGTCTTCCAAATGGACAATGACCCCAAGCATACTTCCAAAGATGTGTCAAAATGGCTTAAGGACAACAAAGTCAAGGTATTGGAGTGGCCATCACAAAGCCCTGACCTCAATCCCATAGAAAATTTGTGGGCAGAACTGAAAAACCATGTGCGAGCAAGGAGGGCTACAAACCTGACTCAGTTACACCAGCTCTGTCAGGAGGAATGGGCCAAAAATTCACCCAACTTATTGTGGGAAGCTTGTGGAAGGCTACCCGGAACGTTTGACCCGAGTTAAACAATTTAAAGGCAATGCTACCAAATACTAATTGAGTATATGTAAACTTCTGACCACTGGGAATGTGATGAAAGAAATAAAAGCTGAAATAAATAATTCTCTACTATTATTCTGACATTTCACATTCTTAAAATAAAGTGGTGATCCTAACTGACCTAAGACCGGGATTTTTTACTAGGATTAAATGTCAGGAATTGTGAAAAACTGAGTTTAAAAGTATTTGGCTATGGTGTATGTAAACTTCCGACTTCAAATGTATTTGCTAATATTCTGATGCATTTGTTGGAGCTGTGATTTTGACCTTCCGTTTTGTGAATTTGCTGCATTCCTCAACCTGCCATGGCCAGATGCCCACCATGGTACGCTCAGCATGGTAAGAGAGAGGGAGGCAAGGCTGCCAGCAGCAACAGCAGTGGCACTGCCAAGGGCTCTGATGGATGCTGACTGACTTGGAACAGAATCACTTTCAATAAGTACAATGGACCAATAGGGACAGCAGGGCAGGGTTAGTGATAGACTGGAGCTATTTGGAACTCTTGATTACCAATAGACAATTTCTGACCAGTCAGTCAGTCAGTGTGGGCAATGTGGCACTATAGAGTGGATTTAAAGGGATAGTTCACTAAAATGTATGTATGGCAAATAGGGACTGCAACTTTGATAGACTTGAATTACTTAGAGGTGTTACAGCAGGCGAACGTTAGCATCGCCCATCCCAAAACATTGGAATTACATTCTGCCCACTTTGGCATTATATCTGTTATGTTTTCTTCAACCTCTAACACTCTGAATGTTCAAGGCATTATTTACACATTACCTGAAATATAACGTTCTGTTTAGCGTATCTTAAACAGATTCTTACACATAGGCTAGAATAACTCCTTTCCCATCTGATGCCAAAACCAGCATTTAGCCTACAAGGATGAATTGCAAGGGATATGAATGGACGTTTTTCTGTGCCATCTCCAATATCCATCCCCCTTCTGCTTCACTCTTCCTTATTCCCTTAATGCAGCTTAACACTGGAGAATTGGGCAACTTTTGGCACTTGTTTTACTGTCAGTGTATAAGAGGATATTTATTCTGTAGCTTTGCACTTAAACAGATCAGACGAGCCCAGCTGCTATCAGCAGTTTGAATGGGCCCAATCACTTAAAGAGAGCGGCCACTCTGGAAATAATGAAGCATTAACAATCAAGTTGGACTGGAAGGGTCTTTAATTAAAAAGAAATGCTGAATCAAGGCTGACTGTCAGATCTCCGGAAGGGTGGAAGTCTTCAGCCTGTGTTTGTTGTAACTGCAGTGTCTCTCTCTCTGGTTTTTGACTTTTGATGCCTTTCTATGAGCTGACCTTTGACCTCACTGTGTGAACTATACAGGTGGAAGGTGAAAGATCATTTAGTTTTTGTCCCGTGATCCTATTTTTCATGTTACTTGGAGTAATAATGACCATATCATTGCCTTTGACATATATTGTAAATTCACCTTCTGAAATCACACACATTACCGTCCGTATCACACATTCTCATGATAGTCATGAGAAGTATGACCTATATATCCTATACATACAGTGAGTTCCAAAAGTATTGGGCAGGGACACATTCTTTGTTTTGGCTTTGTACGCCAGCGCTTTTCACTCCATATCGGGTGAACCACTTCGAAAGGACAGCATTTTTTGAACATAGTCACCCCATTTTACAGGAACCGAAAGTATTGGTACAAATTCACTTATGTGTATTAAAGTAGTGAAACGTTTAGTATCTGGTCCCATATTCCTAGCACACAATGATTACATTAAACTTGTGACTTGACAAACTTGCATGATGCTTTTGCTGTTTGTTTTGGTTGTGTTTCAGATTTATTTTGTGCCCAATAGAAATGAATGGTAAATAAGGTATTATGTCATACTGGAGTCACTTTTATTGTAAATAAGAACAAAATGTTTCTAAATACTTCTACTTTAATGTGGATGTTACCATGACCAAAACACACAGCTACCATGACCAAAACACACAGCTACCGTGACCAAAACACACAGCAAATGCATCCAACAAGTTTGTAGTCACAAGATGAATGTAATCATTGCGTGCTGGAATATGGGACCAAATACTCAACTTTGACTACTTTAATACACATATAAGTGAATTTGTCCCAATACATTTGGTCCCCTAAAATGGGTGCTGTAATTTCTAAACGGTTCACCCAAAATGGATGAAAATACTCACAAATTAAAGCTGACAGTCTGCACTTTAACCTCAGTCATTGTATCATTTCAAAACCAAAGTGCTGGAATACAGAGAAAAAACAAGACATTTGTCACTGTCCCAATACTTTTGGAGCTCACTGTCTATGGATACACAGCTCATACAGCTACTTAATACATGATTCCATGTGTGTTATTTCATAGTTTTGACGTCTTCACTATTATTCTACAATGTAGAAAATAGTAAAAAATAAAGGAAAAACCCTTGAATGAGTAGGTGTCCAAGCTTTTGACTGGTACTTTGTTTTTAGTCGAGCAGTAGTAAATACAATCTCTCTGGCCGTGGTTTCAGAGGTTCTCTAAGTGGCCACTCTTCCAGGGCTTTTATTCTAATTATAATCAATTCAATTTGTTGGAGATTAGCTAATAGCTGCTGATGATGTTGAGGTACACTGCTTCGCTTAGACCAGGCCAACAGCCTGTTAAATGTTATTTATGAAAACCTGAACAACATTTAGAGTGAAAAAGGAGCAGAGCAACACTGACTCTGCAGAGTTCTCTATGGCCTATACACTCTTTCAACACCCAATGAGTAGTAGGCTTAAGGTGTTAAACAAATCAAAATATATTTTATATTTCAGATTCTTCAAAGTAGCCACCATTTGCCTTGACAGCACCATTTGCCTTGACAGCAGAATGCTGTGGTAGCCATGCTGGTTAAGTGTGCCTTATTCTAAATAAATCACTGACGGTGTCACCAGCAAAGCACCATCACACCTCCTCCTCCATGCTTCACAGTGGGAACCACACATGCAGAGATAATCCGTTCACCTATTCTGCGTCTCAAAAAGATGGCAGTTGCAACCAAAAATCTAAAATTTGGACTCATCAGACCAAAGGACAGATTTCCACCGGTCTAATGTCCATTGCTTGTGTTTCTTGGCCCAAGAAAGTTTTTCTTCTTATTGGTGTCCTTTAGTAGTGGTTTCTTTGCAGCAATCTGACCATGAAGGCCTGATTTCACGCAGTCTCTGAATAGTTGATGTTAAAAAATATATATATTTTGAGCTCCCTGCCTTTTGATAACCACTCGGCGTGAAAGGGAAAAATGTCATGCTCTTATCCAGTGGAAATGTCATAATAGGCCTACCTGATTACTTCTTATCCCTTGTGGCTTTATAGGATATTTCTACCTAGTTGGCAATAGAAGTAACTTGTTAGGTTTATAATTTATTTATATTTGGATTACATTTTGATGAACTAAATGACAAATGATTTTGAGATACAAAGACGCTATTATAAATTAAATGAAACTGTTCCACGAAAATGTGCGTATGAAAACCATAACTGGCTCGCAGATCAGATCGGTAGTAATGGTAAGATAAATTGCCATTCCACATGAGGAAGTTTGCCGACTTCTCATATAGCCTATTACCGGCAGTTTCAGGAGCTTAACTGCAGAATCTGCAAAATCCAGGAGGAGCGGGAGGAGGATGGTCTGGACAGGTTTTTTCTTTTCTTCTGGTTATCTTGATCTCTGACTCCCTCTTGAGTTATTTGTGTCTTATTTCATCAAACTGTGAGCTTAAAGCATCAGACAAGCTCAATGCATATATTTTTGATTTTATTGAGACTCATACGGTGTGTCTATATATGGAAAATACACGTTTAAAAATGTTGACTGGTCAAACGATTGGTCGAAAGAACAGACTTTCAGTGATCCAATATTTATTTTTCAGGGACAGCCCTATACTGTAGATAATAGCAAATATTTTACCATCTTATAACTAATATCGTTCAGTCATAATATCCAAGTTACAAAGATCAGCGAGCAGTAGTAGGTGTTAAAGATAACTGTCAATCCAAAGATGAACATTTCAACCCTGCTTTTCGCCATGGTTCAACATCCCAGGGGACATAGTCATATAGTTATACCATTTTATTTAGATTTCAGTGTTGTGATTATGGTCTGGTAATTAGTGTATACTGATAAATGAGGCACCCAAGTAGACCTCAGTAGTAGATTGAAATCTCTTGGTTCTCTTTCTCTCTTTTCTCTCCCTTTCTTTCTTTTTCTCTCTCTTCTTACCTGCTATTTCTCTTCCTCTATCTGTCGTCGTCACTCCCCCCCGTGGTCTAGCTGACTCCTAGGGAGAAGGCAGCTGTGAACTACAGCCAGAAGCTGAAGGAGAAGTTCCAGCACCACCCTCAGATCCGCCGCATCTCGCGCCACCGCCACCTGCCCAAGTCCATCTACAGCCAGAGCAAGGAGCTGCGTGTCATGAACGAGGCTCGCCGCAGGAAGTATGGGCTCCTTCTTTACCCATGCCTCTACTGTCTACCCTACAGTGGCTTTCTGTTCTCAACTCTACCTGCACATATCCTCAATACTCTTGTTTTTACAGTCAAACCACAGAAGTCTATATATTACAGTATGTATATCAGTAGAATTGGCTTCTTTGTGTTCTTGGTAAGGTTAGTGTGGTTTTGGATCTTATTTGTCTCTGTGTTGATGGGAGGAGGTTTTCGGGTGGTTGACCTGGTCTTTGGCCTCACCACAAAGGAAACTGTCAATCTCTTAACACAGTAGGTTTAGAACTACCCTGGCCTCTGTCCAACTATGGCAGAAGGTCCTCATAGTGTCCGTCTAGTGGTTAAGGCCGTAGCTGGCTGCCAGAATAGGTCTGACTGCCCTACCAAGGCACACTTACCCTAATGGGTAACAGGACTGATAGGACAGGATGGTCCCTCATGGCTTGGTCATCATGGGCTTTTTGCTCATTTACACTAAAGTCTCTAAGGGGAAATGATGGTGCCATCATGACCAGTTGATGATTAATCAAATATTAGTCCGTGTTGATTTTTGGTCCTGAAACGTAACACATTGTAATATGTCATCCATGTGTACCTTGGAGCTGTGACTGAAGGCAGTGTAGCCTACAGTCTCTTTGTGTATTTTTAAGATGACGTCAGTTTTAGTGTATTCTACATTTTATGACATCAGGCCACCTGCTTGGCACTAACTCCTTTGTGTACTCTGCTAACGTTTCTCTCTCTCCCTGTGTGAATATTCTCATGAATTGGCTCCTGATGTTTGAGTTATTCATTGTTGCCTCATTGTGTGTCCCAGGGAGAGGAACGTACGCAAGCACAGCAAGCCTGGCTCCATGCCCGTGGTGACGGAGAAAGAGAAACATGTCGTCACCGTGGTGAAATAGAAGGAACATGGACGCCAGTGACCGTGTGGCATTGGAGGACTAAAGGACTACTCTGTCTCTACACACACCTGGGCCACGTTCAGAAACACACAACTAATGTTGCAAAATGTCGGTAAGTTTCCCAAAATTCTCTGGTTTTCCAGAAATTCCAGATACCTGGATTTCCTGCTTGTTCCCTCATGATTCCAGGACACAGGAGGTTGGTGGCACCTTAATTGGGGAGGACGGGCTCGCGGTAATAACTGGAGCAGAATGGGATCAAATACATGGTTTCCATGTGTTTGATGTCATTCCATTTGCTCCGTTCCGGCTATTATTATGAGCCGTCCTCCCCTCAGCAGCCTCCTATGTTCCAGGAATATTCCAAACGGGATTTCTGACAAACCTGGCTATTTGGGAAAGATACCAGAATTTTGCAACCCTGCACACAACGTTATGTGTCCCTTCAGTTATATTCATGACATTCTGATCTGCAACGGTCAAAAGGCTGCACCCTCCTGAACACAACCCTATCTAAGACTCTGAAAGAACTCATTCCACCTCTCCAAGGCTTATTACAAAAGACAACGATGGGTCAATATTTTGAAGTTTGTTGACGTAAGTGTCCCAACTGTCATGGTAAAACTTTGTACCCCCAGATGATGATTTCATGAATGCTATTGTTGGAACATTATTTTGGGATGTTATTGTATTGAAATAAGAATACACTAGAAACCAAGAAGAACGACATCTGTCAAATATCCCCAGAACATTTATTTTAGTATTTTAGGAACCATCTTGAAAATGTTTGGCCTCGCTACACCACCACATACCTTCAGGTATTGTGTGTGTACTGATTCAGTAACCTTAAAGATTGCATGATGCTACGGGTTGTTTCTATTGATACTGTTTTTTGTATTTATTGATACACTGCTAATAAAGATGTGGTATGATATATTTGGGTCTGATATGAATACTGTTTTTTGGTAGGCAAAATACACTGATTCTCATAGCGATGCAACGATACTTTTCAACGCTTGTTTCTTAAGTTTAAAAAAACGAAGTATACAATTAATATCCAAGGGCTCAGATTACCATAATTTGTGTGTTGTTTGGCACATGAGTAATATAGGTGGTATAACAATGGATACATTATAGGAGTAAAATCCTAAAAACAGTCTACTGATATATGGGGATGGCACAAGTGATGGTAAAAAGGGTGATTGTTTCTGAATTGTCATTTTAATGTGCCTGAGTTCTAGTAACCAAGGAGGTATGTGTTGTAATTGATATACCCATGTTGCAGGGCCGACAAAGACACAATTAGACTGACTTACCAATGTTTTTGGATTCATTTTGTACCAGTGATTTCTTAACATTGTGACTCAAGGTGGATGATCTTGTATAGGGGTTACTATAGATGCAGGTTTCGTTGGCTGTGACGCGTGCTAAGTATGCCACCAGAAAGGATCCACAAAGTTGCCTTCATGTGGACACCAACTGGAAAAGAGCAAGCGAGGCAGGCCAAAAACTACCTAGCGACGGATAGTAGTGGCTGAGCTAGAAGTGATGGGTCTCATGGGATAGCACAAGCTGTGGCCGAAGATGCAGACTGATGGCAGAAGATTGTTGCAGCCTTATGTACCACCCGAGATACAAAGAGGATTAAGTAAAGCAGTAGCTACAAGTTCAACACACTTTTATCAGTGTTTTGGTGTTTAATGATTTCTTGGCATTCTGACTCAAAGTGGATGAGCTTGTGTTGGGCTCAGTGTATTGATGCTAATGGACTTAGTCTTAATGAGGTGTAGTGTTCAATCCACTTTATCACTGCAGGATTTAGATAGGATTATGAAATAAGTCATGAGCATCATATCAAACCTGGATCATGAGCACGGTTTGGGAAGGGGGGATGTTAGGGCTGGGCCTTGGAATGAGGGTTTAGGGCTGGGCCTTGGGATGAGGGGTTAGGGCTGGGTCTTCTGATGAGGGGTTATGGCTGGGCCTTGGTATGAGGGGTTAGTGCTGGGCCTTGGGATGAGGGGTTAGGGCTGGGCCTTGGGATGAGGGGTTAGGGCTGGGTCTTGGAATGAGGGTTTAGGGCTGGGCCTTGGGATAAGGGGTTAGGGCTGGGTCTTCTGATGAGGGGTTATGGCTGGGCCTTGGTATGAGGGGCTAGTGCTGGGTCTTGGGATGAGGGGTTAGGGCTGGGCCTTGGGATGAGGGGTTAGGGCTGGGTCTTCTGATGAGGGTTTAGGGCTGGGTCTTCTGATGAGGGGTTATGGCTGGGCCTTGGAATGAGGGGTTAGGGCTGGGTCTTCTGATGAGGGGTTAGGGCTGGGCCTTGGTATGAGGGGTTATGGCTGGGCCTTGGGATGAGGGGTTAGGGCTGGGCCTTGGGATGAGGGGTTAGGGCTGGGCCTTCTGATGAGCGGTTATGGCTGGGCCTTGGGATGAGGGGTTATGGCTGGGCCTTGGGATGAGGGGTTAGGGCTGGGCCTTGGGATGAGGGGTTAGGGCTGGGCCTTGGGATGAGGGGTTATGGCTGGGCCTTCTGATGAGGGGTTATGGCTGGGCCTTGGGATGAGGGGTTATGGCTGGGCCTTGGGATGAGGGGTTAGGGCTGGGCCTTGGGATGAGGGGTTATTGCTCGGCCTTGGGATGAGGGGTTAGGGCTGGGCCTTCTGATGAGGGGTTATGGCTGGGCCTTGGGATGAGGGGTTAGGGCTGGGCCTTGGTATGAGGGGTTAGGGCTGGGCCTTGGGATGAGGGGTTAGGGTTGGGCCTTGGGATGAGGGATTATGGCTGGGCCTTGGTATGAGGGGTTATGGCTGGGCCTTGGGATGAGGGGTTAGAGCTGGGCCTTGGGATGAGGGGTTAGGGCTGGGCCTTGGGGGGTTAGGGCTGGGCCTTGAAATGAGTGGTTAGAACTGGGCCTTCGGATGAGGGGTCACGGTCTGGACATTGGGATGAGGGGGTTGGGCCTTGAGTTGGGGTGAGAGGGGATAAGAGGGGTGTTTGACATGATGGGACTAAAAAGTTAAGAAGCAGTGTCACAAGAAGCAGCTGATAAATCAATGATAGACATGGATTGTGTTGGTGCTAGCTTTTTTCTAGGACAAATGTTTCTTTATTTTTTATTATTATACCTGGATGGTTAAAAGTAGTCTAAAGTGTTACCAAATCAGGAATAAGAATGCTGTATAACACAATTTTATTCATACCTCCAGTTGGAGAGGCAATCCTATCGGAAGATAACTTCCACAATATGCTACTGCACCACATAACAAACTGGACAGCGACATGGTGTTGAAATGCACATTTCTAGTGTGCCAGTTTTATCGTGTGCTGATGAAGCTTTTAACTTTCGCTATACATTTAACATCACTTTTCTTCAGAAAATGCTCTTTAACAGGCAAATGTTTTGTATAATCTGGTCCAGCTGTAAAGGATTTATAGTCCGTGTTTTGCAAATGCCTGATGTCAATGAAAATACGTCGACAAGCGCCCCTCTCCCCTTCCTTTTTCATGAAGCCACTCGCGCTCAGCTTTGTTCTACGCGTCTCCATCGCTCCGCCTACTCTTCCAATCGGGATTTTTTCATTGCATCCATTTTTGTGCATTTAAGAAATCTCCAAGAATTATAAACCTGGAGGAAAGCGAGAAAGAGAGAGTGTGGGGCTAGGACTCGAAAGAAAAACAAACAAACAAGGGAAGAGGCGAAGTCTTTATTTCAACATGCGAGCAAACCTATTCTAAAGGATGACCGCGATGGGTTAGACAGGATTTAACATGATTGCAAAATAAAAGGCAAGAGCTCTATTCTATATTTCTCTACAATCCATCCGTGAATGGAGAAGGATAAATGTGTTTGGAATGCTTGTTTCCAGAAGACCGTATATGTTGGTTATAAAACCAAATGGCCTCTGTCCAGCATCTCCAGTGTCTATCTCATAGGTTACTGGACTTGGGGAGTTTGTGTGAGAATTAGGCGATGATTCTGTTGGATATGTGTATTGTGATCCTCACCTATTAATTTCTCTGTATTTATTATGAGCTGTAGCAGCCTGCTATACCAGAACCGCTGAATCCCAATCAGATAACGTTCATGTATTGGGTGGAGATTGAGGCTATATAGAATTCATGTCTGCATCCCTTGTAAAAAGTAACATTTTGACACATTGTGTCTTATTCTTAAAGCCCAAATATAATGGAATGCGTCAGAATATGTGTGAACAATCCAACCGATATGTCTTGCTAATGGGTATGATTATGAATACAAGAACCACATAAGTGGAATATTGCAGCCTAATATTAGAGTAGCAATCTGATTTTGCAATTTGGAAATGTTCTATTACAATTAAGTCTATGCATTCTATCACTCAATGTTGGTATATTTAAAAAATATATATGTTATTATTACTTTTTAGCAATTGTGTGTAGCGATGTCAGCTCCACTCGGGCCCCGGGGCCCATGCGCTTCCCCGCCGACTGGAGCCCTGCACGACCTGCCGGACCTCAGCCATCTCACGGAGGATGAGAGGAAGATCATCCTGGGCGTCATGGACCGACAGAAAAAGGAAGATGAGAAGGAACAGTCAATGCTAAAGTAAGCCATTATAATTCACTATCATTCAAACGTGTGAGAGAGAGAGTGAAGAAAGAGAGAGAGTCATTGTGGGGACATCGCGCGCTAACTGTCACGTCAGCTCTGCTCGTGCAGTGGGTGCTGGGTTGGGGTAACCCTGTTGTAACTGGTTGTCGCGAGCTGGAGCTGATCACATTGCAAGGTTACGTAGCCTACGTCCTGCACATATTGACTGTTCTAATGGGCTAATCGTTCTGAGTGGAGAGAATATATGATATTTATTAACATCATTGCCTCTAGAAATAGCGTTTACAATAAAGCAGCATATTGGCTATGCATTTAGTGTGTTCTCCAATAGATGTTCGGATAATATGAGCAGGGAGAAGGATCTTTGAGTCGACTGAATATGCTTCAGTGGCCTATGTCTTTCAACAGTTAGCAATACATTTCAATCCTAGGCTATTAAGCGGCCTTCTCACTCTGTTGGCTTTGGGTTGGGTTAGCAACGGGCGCCATCTTCGCGTCAAATCATACTACTTCCTTTTCAATCACGTACATATTACACAACAACGATTAAACAATTGCGTTTGAAGAAATAATGAGATATATCCTGTATAATGATTTTCAACGTTAGCCTATCTGTCAGACTATACTGCATCAGTGCTATGGAAACGGAAACATTCCCTCTCCTGTGTATGCAGAATCAGATCTCGCTGAGCATTTCAGCACCACGGCGCTGTCCACTTCTAGGCATAGAGCAGCAGCACAGTTCGATGCCGCTCACGCGTGTAGATAGACCATTCAATGATATTCATAGGCTAAGCTTTGTGTGCCAAATTATTGGCATGCTTTTGACAAAGCTTTTAGTGTAATACTAAATCTTGAACACAGTTATCTCTATGTTGTCCCTTCCTGCAGATACTGCATTATCCTTATGAAACTTTAACCGTTTCTGTTTACATAGACTGTAACTTTCTTCATTGTTTGTGGAAAAGTCTCAAACGGTCCTCTATTTTACTGTGGTTTTGGGATTATAATAAGACTACTGAATTTTTTTCATCTACTTGCCTCTCCTTAAGTCTATGGAATTTGAATAGATATGAGGAGATATTGTTTCACAGGTTGGTTCTGAGGAGTTCCCTTGTGAATCTGCACAGTGGTTCAAGGGTCAACATGCAGGTTTTTCCAAAGAGCCTTTTGGATTCCAGATGTCAGGCCTTTTCTTAGTCCCAAATGGCACACTGTTTCCTTTATAATGCATTACTGTACCCTATGGGCCCTGCTCAAAAGTAGTGCACTCTATAGGGAATAGAGTACTATTTGGGATGCACACCTTGTCTGAAGTACCTTCAGAAACTGTGATGTCATGTGTCAGGCTTTTCAAGGGCATTCAAAGCTGATGATTTCCGTCATCGGGTAAATATTAACAGTTGGGTTTGTTCTGATGGGGACTGGGGAGGAAGTCGCCTAGTGGAGCAATACTGTGGTAAATATGACTCACAGACTCCAAGATAACGGCAGGCAGGCCACCTCAGTTTGTGCTGCTGCCTGCGTGTGAATCATCCCTGGCTGTTTTTCCCCATCGCTGAGTGCTTTTTGTATTTCTCTCTCTCTCTCTCTCTCTCTCTCTCTCTCTCTCTCTCTCTCTCTCTCTCTCTCTCTCTCTCTCTCTCTCTGTGTCTCTCTCTCTCTCTCTCTCTGTCAGAGAGAGAGAGAGAGAGACAGGGAGATACAGGGAGAGACAGAGATACAGGGAGAGACAGGGAGAGACAGAGAGAGAGAGAGACAGGGAGAGACAGAGAGAGACAGGGAGAGACAGTGAGAGACAGAGAGATACAGAGAGATACAGAGAGATACAGGGAGAGACAGGGAGAAAGAGAGACAGGGAGAGAGACAGAGGGAGACAGAGGGAGACAGGGAGAGACAGAGAGAGGCAGGGAGAGACAGAGAGAGACATGGAGAGACAGAGAGAGACATGGAGAGACAGGGAGAGACAGAGAGAGGCAGGGAGACAGAGAGAGAAAGACAGGGAGAGACAGAGAGAGAGAGACAGGGAGAGACAGAGAGAGACAGCGAGAGACAGGGAGAGACAGTGAGAGACAGGGAGAGAGAGAGAGAGAGAGAGAGAGAGAGACAGAAAGAGAGACAGGAACAGACAGAGGGAGAGACAGTGTGAGACAGGGAGAGACAGAGAGAGGCAGGGAGAGACCGAGAGAGACAGAGAGACAGAGAGAGACAGAGGGAGAGACAGGGAGAGAGAGGTAGAAAGAGATACAGGGAGAGACAGGGAGATACAGAGAGAGAGACAGGGAGAGAAACAAGGAGAGACAGGGAGAGACAGGGAGAGACAGGGAGAGAGACAGAGAGAGACAGAGTGAGAGAGAGACAGGGAGAGACATAGAGAGACAGGGAGAGACAGAGAGAGAGAGACAGGGAGAGACAGAGTGAGAGACAGGGCGAGACAGAGAGAGAGACCACTGCACAACAGCAGAACCTGAGATGTCAAAAATTTCAAAAATATAAAACAATTAGAGAGTGTCATTTCCCAAAATCTGAAACCCTTATTCAAGGTTTCAAAGACCTCTCTGATGAGAGTAGGCTACCCGTCCTGTTGGGGGAGAACGCAGAGAGCTGTGGGTTGGCAGCGCACTACATTGCTGCCTGTCATAAGTTGAGGGACAGTGTCTGACAGACCAATCAGCCTGCACATGTACTCTACTGTATGCTTATTGTTATTGTTGAATGTATGGTTATTTTGACACTTGGTTATTGTTGTTACTGTTGTCCCGTTGACAATTTAGATTCTCATTTTTATATTGTAAATATCCAAAATAAGCTTTGGCAATACAGTGTTGCGTCATGCCAATAAAGCAAATTGAATTGAATTGAATTGAGAGACAGGGAGAGAGAGAGAGGGAGAGACAGGCAGCGACAGAGAGAGTCAAGGAGAGACAGAGAGAGAGACAGGGAGAGAGAGAGAGTGAGAGACAGGGAGAGACAGAGAGAGAGACAGGGAGAGAGACAGGGAGAGACAGAGAGAGAGACAGGGAGAGAGACAGGGAGAGAGACAGGGAGAGACAGGGAGAGAGACAGGGAGAGACAGAGAGAGAGACAGGGAGAGATAGGGAGAGAGACAGGGAGAGAGACAGGGAGAGATAGGGAGAGAGACAGGGAGAGACAGGGAGAGAGACAAGGAGAGAGACAAGCCTCCAGGTGTGTAGGGCTTGCCAAGTCCCTGTCCCTGCTACCAAGACAATGGTAGACAATTCAGAATGTCCTCTCTAAGAATGACTATGCTGCTGAATTACATGTCAATACATAGTGACATGAATGGAGGAGAACCCATTGACTTCCCAGAGCCCATGTGTCTGAACCCTCTGTCATTTTTCCTCCATAACAATTAACACAATATTGTTTGTTATTGTTTGAAGGGTGAGTGAGATGTGGTATTTAAAGAAACAGCCGTGTACATAATCTTGATATTATTAGATAATGTACCAGTTACACTAAATAGCCAATCAAATGTTCAAGTTGGGGTGCAGGGGTATTCACCTCTGACGCCACGAGGTCCAGAGCTTGCTGGTTTTCTGTTCTACCTGATCATTAATTGCACCCACCTGTTGTCCCAGGTCTAAATCATATTAGAGGGGAACAATTTAAAAAAAAAAGTGGAACTGGCTTCAATTTGAGTTTGAGGGTTCTAGTGCTTGGTCAATTTTATGTCCCTCTGATATCGATTGGTTGATTCCCCATACTAGCCTCCTATCCTTACAATATACAGTAGCTCAACTTATTCCACTTTTTGTTTCCAATCCGATGTAGTCTCTATAGCAGCCATAAGGTGTTCTAGAGCTCTGATTTGTTCAGAGAAACATCCATACATGTACTGTGAGTTTAGTTAACGAACAGCACCAATACTAGGTGACGTGATGCAATATGGAAGGATTAAAGGCAGTGCACACTATTCCAATTAACCAAGCATCCATCACTCCAGGTCCACTGGCACTTCAAACAGACTGTAGCCAGCTAGCTGTATGTCTGCTGCAGCAGCCGGTCAGCTCCCCATGCTTCACTGAACCTCTGACTGTTACAGTAATGACAGATCCGGGACCCCTCCTCACCCAAACACCCTGGGATGCAGAGGCCCAGGGCCACAGGGAGGATCCACAGATCCGCAGCCCAGGATGAGCGGCCCTGGTTGGGGTAACCCCAGAAGGCCCAGAGGAGACCTGGGGGTCCACTTCTTCCAGAGAGTGACCTGGTGCCCCATGGTGCCCCACGGCGGAGGAGACCCTGTCTCTGCAGCCACTCCCCCCTCCTGCAGTCCTTGTCTTGTAGGCTGACTCATTATCCGTGTCCCAGTGCTCACCAGGGGCCTCCACTGACAGCCCTAATTACAGCAGCTGCCTCGTGTGAGAGACTCCCACCGAGATAGTGCTATTCTGGGTTTAAGACGTCTGCCACCGTGGCCCTGTCCGGGTCCTACACCCCCTGCTCCATCTTGTCTAAAGAGCAGGGCAATAGAGGATGCCCCGGTCCCCACCCCCTCTGTATGTACTGTATTTTACTCCAGAGGGACTTTACTCCAGAGGGACATGTACCCTGTCTGTCCAGAGTTGTTAATGATTAATGAATGCCAGTATGTTGACCATAATGATAGTCTTCTAAGACTAGCCTAGACATCCTGCATGACTCAACCTTTTACCTCTCTTGCTCCTGCTTCTCTACATACTCCTCATGTTACTAGGAAGATTTCCCATCAACACACAGGACCTGAGAATTCTATGGGTCAGTAAAGTTACAACTCGATGTGAGGAAAAAGAATGCTGGCTAAACCCTGTACTTCCTCACAAATTGTGTGTGTGTGTGTGTGTGTACGTGTGTGTGTGTGGTAGGTAAAGGGGGTGAGGGTGGAGGTGGAGGGCTTAGGAAGAGGTTTGACTAAGAATTGGCTTTCTTGGGGTGTCCCGAGTGGAGCAGTGGTCTAAGGCAGTGCTAGCTGTGCCACTAGAGATCCTGGTTTGAGTCCAGGCTCTGTCTCAGCCGGGCGCGACTGGAAGACCCATGGGGCGACGCACAATTGGCCCAGCGTCGTCCGGGTTAGGGGAGGGTTTGGCCGGCAGGGATGTTCTTGTCCCATCGCACACAAGAGTCTCCTGTGGCGGGCCGGGCGCAGTACACGCTGACACGGTTACCAGGTCTACAGTGTTTCCTCCGACACATTGGTGCGGCTGACTTCCGGTTGGATGGGCATTGTGTCAAGAAGCAGTGTGGCTTGGCTGGGTTGTGTTTCGGAGGACGCATGGCTCTCAACCTTCGCCTCTCCTGAGTCCGTACGGGAGTTGCAGCGATGAGACAAGATAGTAACTACTAATTGGATACCACGAAATTGGGGATACATTATTTTTTTTTTTAAATAATTGTCTTTCTTTTCACTCACAGTTTTAGCATAGCAATGTCATTGATTTCCCCAGCCCAGTCCATTCATCTCATAGAGGCAGAGAGCAGAATTGTGGGCAATGGAGTCCCCAGAGGGCATGAGCTCACAGCTCCAGGAACCAGAGGAGGCTCCTCCCCTTGCTGTACAGCAGAAGCCTGTGGTTGTAGTGGTTGTGTAGTAGTTATGTAATTGTTATGTAGTGGTTGTATAGTAATTTAGGACAGCAGCAACCTATGGTTGTGTACAGCAGATACCTATATGGTTGTGTAGTGATTGTGTAGTGATTATGCTGTGGTTGTGTACAGCAGAGACCTATATGGTTGTGTACAGCAGATACCTATATGGTTGTGTAGTGATTGTGTAGTGATTATGCTGTGGTTGTGTAGTGGTTGTGTACAGCAGAGACCTATATGGTTGTGTAGTGGTTGTGTACAGCAGAGACCTATATGGTTGTGTTGTGGTTGTGTAGTGGTTGTGTACAGCAGAGACCTATATGGTTGTGTAGTGGTTGTGTACAGCAGAGACCTATATGGTTGTGTAGTGGTTGTGTTGTGGTTGTGTACAGCAGAGACCTATATGGTTGTGTTGTGATTGTGTAGTGGTTGTGTACAGCAGAGACCTATATGGTTGTGTTGTGATTGTGTAGTGGTTGTGTACAGCAGAGACCTATATGGTTGTGTTGTGGTTGTGCAGTGGTTGTGTACAGCAGAGACCTATATGGTTGTGTAGTGGTTGTGTAGTGGTTGTGTAGTGGTTGTGTACAGCAGAGACCTATATGGTTGTGTAGTGGTTGTGTACAGCAGAGACCTATATGGTTGTGTTGTGGTTGTGTAGTGGTTGTGTACAGCAGAGACCTATATGGTTGTGTAGTGGTTGTGTACAGCAGAGACCTATATGGTTGTGTTGTGGTTGTGTACAGCAGAGACCTATATGGTTGTGTTGTGGTTGTGTAGTGGTTGTGTACAGCAGAGACCTATATGGTTGTGTAGTGGTTGTGTACAGCAGAGACCTATATGGTTGTGTAGTGGTTGTGTAGTGGTTGTGTACAGCAGAGACCTATATGGTTGTGTAGTGGTTGTGTACAGCAGAGACCTGTATGGTTGTGTAGTGGTTGTGTAGTGGTTGTGTACAGCAGAGGCCTATATGGTTGTGTTGTGTAGTGGTTGTGTACAGCAGAGACCTATATGGTTGTGTAGTGGTTGTGTACAGCAGAGACCAATATGGTTGTGTAGTGGTTGTGTACAGCAGAGACCTGTATGGTTGTGTTGTGGTTGTGTAGTGGTTGTGTACAGCAGATACCAATATGGTTGTGTAGTGGTTGTGTACAGCAGAGACCTGTATGGTTGTGTTGTGGTTGTGTAGTGGTTGTGTACAGCAGATACCAATATGGTTGTGTAGTGGTTGTGTACAGCAGAGACCTATATGGTTGTGTTGTGGTTGTGTAGTGGTTGTGTACAGCAGAGACCTATATGGTTATTATTTTTTTTAATTTTTTTAAAAATATATATATATTTTTAAAAATTTTCTCCCATTTTCTCCCCAATTTTCGTGGTATCAAATCGCTAGTAATTACTATCTTGTCTCATCGCTACAACTCCCGTACGGGCTCGGGAGAGACGAAGGTCGAAAGCCATGCGTCCTCCGAAGCACAACCCAACCAAGCCGCACTGCTTCTTTAACACAGCGCGCCTCCAACCCGGAAGCCAGCCGCACCAATGTGTCGGAGGAAACACCGTGCACCTGGCCCCCTTGGTTAGCGCGCACTGCGCCCGGCCCGCCACAGGAGTCGCTGGAGCGCGATGAGACAAGGATATCCCTACCGGCCAAACCCTCCCTAACCCGGACGACGCTATGCCAATTGTGCGTCGCCCCACGGACCTCCCGGTCGCGGCCGGCTGCGACAGAAGAGACCTATATGGTTGTGTAGTGGTTGTGTAGTGGTTGTGTACAGCAGAGGCCTATATGGTTGTGTTGTGTAGTGGTTGTGTACAGCAGAGACCTATATGGTTGTGTAGTGGTTGTGTACAGCAGAGACCTATATGGATGTGTAGTGGTTGTGTAGTGGTTGTGTACAGCAGATACCAATATGGTTGTGTAGTGGTTGTGTACAGCAGAGACCTATATGGTTGTGTTGTGGTTGTGTACAGCAGAGACCTATATGGTTGTGTTGTGGTTGTGTAGTGGTTGTGTACAGCAGAGACCTATATGGTTGTGTTGTGGTTGTGTAGTGGTTGTGTACAGCAGAGACCTATATGGTTGTGTAGTGGTTGTGTAGTGGTTGTCTACAGCAGAGACCTATATGGTTGTGTACAGCAGAAACCTATATGGTTGTGTAGTGGTTGTGTACAGCAGAGACCTGTATGGTTGTGTTGTGGTTGTGTAGTGGTTGTGTACAGCAGAGACCTATATGGTTGTGTTGTGGTTGTGTAGTGGTTGTGTACAGCAGAGACCTATATGGTTGTGTAGTGGTTGTGTACAGCAGAGACCTATATGGTTGTGTAGTGGTTGTGTACAGCAGAGACCTATATGGTTGTGTTGTGGTTGTGTAGTGGTTGTGTACAGCAGAGACCTATATGGTTGTGTAGTGGTTGTGTACAGCAGAGACCTATATGGTTGTGTTGTGGTTGTGTACAGCAGAGACCTATATGGTTGTGTTGTGGTTGTGTACAGCAGAGACCTATATGGTTGTGTTGTGGTTGTGTACAGCAGAGACCTATATGGTTGTGTAGTGGTTGTGTACAGCAGAGACATATATGGTTGTGTAGTGGTTGTGTACAGCAGAGACCTGTATGGTTGTGTTGTGGTTGTGTAGTGGTTGTGTACAGCAGAGACCTATATGGTTGTGTTGTGGTTGTGTAGTGGTTGTGTACAGCAGAGACCTATATGATTGTGTAGTGGTTGTGTACAGCAGAGACCTATATGGTTGTGTAGTGGTTGTGTACAGCAGAGACCTATATGGTTGTGTTGTGGTTGTGTAGTGGTTGTGTACAGCAGAGACCTATATGGTTGTGTTGTGGTTGTGTACAGCAGAGACCTATATGGTTGTGTTGTGGTTGTGTACAGCAGAGACATATATGGTTGTGTTGTGGTTGTGTACAGCAGAGACCTATATGGTTGTGTAGTGGTTGTGTACAGCAGAGACATATATGGTTGTGTAGTGGTTGTGTACAGCAGAGACCTGTATGGTTGTGTTGTGGTTGTGTAGTGGTTGTGTACAGCAGAGACCTATATGGTTGTGTAGTGGTTGTGTACAGCAGAGACCTATATGGTTGTGTAGTGGTTGCGTACAGCAGAGACCTATATGGTTGTGTAGTGGTTGTGTACAGCAGAGACCTATATGGTTGTGTAGCGGTTGTGTACAGCAGAGACCTATATGGTTGTGTAGGGGTTGTGTACAGCAGAGACCTATATGGTTGTGTTGTGGTTGTGTAGTGGTTGTGTACAGCAGAGACCTACATAGTTGTGTAGTGAGGTGAAGAGGCATTTGCGTTGCTCCAAAGCATCCCACTGGACGATGTAGACACGCTCTCTCTCTCTCTTTACCATGCGAAGAGCAGTCTCCCATCAGCACAGTCTCACATCCCCCACCACACCCCTAGGGGAGGGAGAGAGAGAGAAAGCGGGGGTGGAAATAGAGAGAGAGAGAAAGAGGGGGTTGAAATAGAGAGAGGGGGGATAGATAGAGAGAGAGAGCGGAGAGGGGGGTTTGGGGGGGTGCTTGACTCTGTAAAGCAGAATGCATGCCAAATGAATACAGAATGTTAATTAAAGGAACAATGTGTTTTTGTGAGGCTAGGATTGTGATAGGCTGGAGTCTGGTTAGAGTTAGACCGAACATGGCAATGTGGTTTGTCATAACCAGTTAATATTTCCACTTATCTCTCCCACTACATTTTATTCTGTCTCAGTCTGAACTGCCATTCTCTTTGGCACTCACCGTCTCTCTCCATCCCTTTTCTGCCACTTTGCTTCAGAGTATCTGTTGAATTTGAAACCTTTCCTAACACACTGAAAGCAAACTTTGAAGTTACATTCACGGTACATGTCTCTTTAGATCTGATCTGATACAGCCCTTATTGGGATAATGCAGTTCAGTTATAGGTCACACATATAAGGTGTACTGAGAAGTGTTATAGTCTGTGTTGTTCTGTGAACTAGCTACATTTTAGTCATTTAACAGATGCTCTAATCCAGAGCAATTTACAGGAGCAATTAGGGTTAAGTGCCTTGTTCAAGAGCACATCTAAAGATTTTTCACCTAGTCATCCCGGGGATTCATACCAGCAACCTTTCAGTTACCGGCCCAACACTCTTAACCATTAGGCTACCTGCTAGCTTGCTTAGTGTCAGTAGCAGGGGGAGTGAAGCATTGACGTGGGAGATGGTAACAGCTGAAACCATTGGTTGAATAGTGGGTGTGTATTGGTTATGTAGTGGTTGTGTACAGTAGAGACCTATGGTTGTGTTGTGGTTGGGTAGTGGTTTCTGTTGTATGAGAGGTGAAACGGCCTGCGTTCTGTGAGCTAGCTGGCTGAATGTCAGTAACTGGCTGAGGGAGAGAGAGAGCAGCTCTGTACTGACGTATGAGAGAGTATCTGGTGCCTGTTCTGCTGCTGATATGACAGGAACAGGACGTCAGACCCATTCACAGAGAAACCACTCTCGTCATCTCTGGGACAGGAGGAGCCCATTGTCTCCCAAAGCTTTGTTCTTTATTAAACACATAGATCTACGTTAGTCACCGGTGCCCATATGCACATATTCACTTCCGTTCCATTCTATCCCATGAAGTTTCTACTTATTCTCCCCTCTCTCCTGGTTGTCAATTGAGTTGCCCTTGTTGATTAAGTACGAAAACATGTGATGGAAATGTACGTTTCTCACCGAGACGCTTTAAGCACATTTGCAGAGCACAGGGTTTACAGTGTACAGTAACAGAGAGTATTCCTAGTAGGGACAGTAGTAGAGTATAAAGTATTGTAGTGTAGGGATGTAGTGTGCTGCCCAGGTAGAGCACAGTGTTTACAGTGTACAGTAACAGAGAGTATTTCTAGTAGGGACAGTAGTAGAGTATAAAGTATTGTAGTGTAGGGATGTAGTGTGCTGCCCAGGCAGAGCACAGTGTTTACAGTGTACAGTAACAGAGAGTATTTCTAGTAGGGACAGTAGTAGAGTATAAAGTATTGTAGTGTAGGGATGTAGTGTGCTGCCCAGGCAGAGCACACAGCTCCTGGCGTAACACTGTTACATAAGCCTCTGACAGAGAGCATGCTGGGAAAAGGCAGCCTGGGCTGCCGGAAAGCAGGCTGTCAGCACTACTGAGGAGGGTCTGGGGAAACCAGAGAGAGAGAGGCGGGAGACCAGAGAGAGGGAGACAGAGAGGGAGACAGACAGAGAGAGAGTTCATAGAGGGAGACAGAGAGGGAGACAGAGAGTTCAGAGAGAGAGAGGCGGGAGACCAGAGAGAGGGAGACAGAGAGGGAGACAGACAGAGAGAGAGTTCATAGAGGGAGACAGACAGAGGGAGATAGAGAGTTCAGAGAGAGAGAGGCGGGAGACCAGAGAGAGGGAGACAGAGAGGGAGACAGACAGAGAGAGAGTTCATAGAGGGAGACAGAGAGGGAGACAGACAGAGGGAGAGAGAGTTCAGAGAGAGAGACCAGAGAGAAAGAGAGAGAGATGGCGAGAAAGATGGAAAGGTTGCGAAAGAGGGAGAGAGAAAGAGGGGGAGGGTGCGATACAGAGAGAAAGACAAGACAGAGAAAAATAGAGAAAAGGAGAGAGTGAAAGAGAAAGAAAGAGGGAGTGAAAGAGAAAGGGAGGTACTGTTCATCACTTTTTTGACCCAATGGAACCAAGCAGCTGAGGAGAGAATACAGTTAATGCTTGATGGAATAGCATCTACAAGCATGGATATGAACCTGGGCCTATTAATCTGGGCCTGTAGCTTATTTTTCAGTCAAAGATGACGCTAGTTCCTTGCAAATAATTATTTCTTTATTGGGGGTTCTTTTTCTGCAGCATGAGCTTGAGGCTTTTCAGCCATGAACTGTAGCTTCTACTCAGTACACCCGACTCTGATCAACTGTTCCAAGGTCCTCCTAACTATAGTGTTTAAAGGTAGTGTGAAGGTGGTGGGGATACTCCTGTATTATTCCAGAATGTTCTGTCATTGTAGATATCCAGAGTCAGAGAATCCTGTTTCATTTTTCTCTGTGGTGAAACTCCCTCAGGCCTCGTTTTATGATTTCTGAACTCCAAAAGGTTAGGGAAAAGGCATCTGTTCTGCACAACAAGGACACCTTGAGTTGGTGTGTGTGTGCGTGCGTGCACATATGTGTGTGCGCGCAAATGCGTGAGTGTGTGGCAACAGTTCATGGCAACAGTTCATGTAGCTGTTGGCACAAAGAGAGAGAGAGTGAGGACCTTCATGCTGTTAGCAGGACGATCTATAGAAGGGACAGATTCACATCTCTCCAGTGGCAGGCCAGGTAGGCAGGCAGAAAAACTGTCCCAGACAAATTGTACAAACACATGTCTATATTATAGCAGACGGGGGAAGGTGTTTCTGGCGACTGCAAATAGACTGTCAGACAGATAGAAGACAGGACCATGCCAGGACACTACTAGGGGAGTCTCAGTAGGAGGTGGTTGGAAAACAGAGAGCGAGGGGGCTAAGAGAGAAGGGGGGGGGGCTGGGGTGAATGTTTGAGTCATGGTCCCCATCAGGCCAGGCTAGGGTCCATAGCTCTGGAAAGTAGGGGTGCTGAGGTTGCTGCTGCACCACTTACCAGTCAAAAGTACAGTACCAGTCAAAAGTATGGACACATTCTTGGCATTCTCTCAACCAGCTTCATGAAGAATGCTTTTCCAACAGTCTTGAAGGACTTCCCACATATGCTGAGCACTTGTTGGCTGCTTTTCCTTCACTCTGCGGTCCAACTCATCCCAAACCATCTCAATTGGGTTGAGGTCGGGTGATTTGTGGAGGCCAGGTCATCTGATGCAGCTCTCCATCACTCTACTTCTTGGTCAAATAGCCCTTACACAGCCTGGAGGTGTGTTTTGGGACATTATCCTGTTGAAAAACAAATGATAGTCCCACTAGGCGCAAACCAGATGGGATGGCGAATCGCTGCAGAATGGTGTGGTAGCCATGCTGGTTAAGTGTGCCTTGAATTCGAAATATATCAAACACCCCCAGCAAAGCACCAGCAGCGACTTGGTCTTTTACCAATTAGGGCTGTCTTCTGTATACCACCCCTACCTTGTCACAACACAACTGATTGGCTCAAACGCATTAAGAAGGAAAGAAATTCCACAAATTAACTTTCAATTAAAAAGGCACACCTGTTAATTAAAATGCATTCCAGTTGACTACCTCATGAAGCTGGTTGAGAGAATGTCAAGAATGTGAAAAGCTGTCATCAAGGCAAAAGGTGGCTACTTTGAAGAATCTCAAATATAAAATATTTTTATATTTGTTTAACACTTTCTTGGTTACTACATGATTCCATATGTGTTATTTCATAGTTTTGATGTCTTCACTATTATTCTACAATGTAGAAAATAGTACAAATAAAGAAAAACCCTTGAACGAGTAGGTGTGTCAACTTTTGACTGGTACTGTATATATACATTTTTTAAGCACTAGGCCTTTACTTTTGTAGTATTAGCGGGCCAATATAGATGTCTGTAGCACGGGAAAACATTTTTCTTACCACATCTCTTGTAGTTGTATAAATAAGAACAGTATCTTGCAGGATTCAATATTTGGAATTATATTAGTTGTTGCCCTTTCCCTTTCTCTGCGATTGTCATTCTTAAAAAAAAACACTTTTACCCCTTTTTCCATGATAGCCAATTGGTAGTTACAGTCTTGTCCCATTGCTGCAACTCACCTACGGACTCGGGAGAGGCGAAGCTCGAGAGCCATGCGTCCTCCGAAACACGACCCTGCCTAGCCGCACTGATTGATTAACCCGGAAGCCAGCCACACCAATGTGTTGGAGGAAACACAGTCCAGCTGGCGACCGTAGTCAGCTTGCAAGCACCCAGCCCACCACAATGAGTTACTAAAGCACAATGGGACAAGGAAATCCCGGCCGGCCAAACCAGGACGACGCTGGGCCAATTGTGCACCGCCTCATGGGTCTCCCGGTCACGGCCCGGGATCGAACCCGTGTCTGTCGTGACACCTCAAGCACTGCGATGCAGTTCCTTAGACTGCTGCGGCACTCAGGATGCGCAATTGTCATTCTAATGGAATCCAGAAAGAACAAAACCCTTTCCTCAGTGTCACGCCCTGACCTGAGATATCTCTGTTTTCTTTATATTTTGGTTAGGTCAGGGTGTGACTAGGGTGGATTACGCTAGTTTTTGTATTGTCTAGGGGTTTTTGTATTGTCTAGGGTTTTTGTATGTCTAGGGTTTTGTAGGTCTAGGTATTTGTATGTTTATGGTGGCCTGATATGGTTCCCAATCAGAGGCAGCTGTTTATCGTTGTCTCTGATTGGGGATCATATTTAGGTAGCCATTTCCCCTTTGGTGTTTGTGGGTTCTTATTCTATGTTTAGTTGCCTCTCTGCACTATTCATATAGCTTCATGTTTTGTTTGTTTTGTTGTTTTGTTATTTTGTTCAGTGTTCTTTCTTTAATAAAAGAAGAATGTACGCTTACCACGCTGCACCTTGGTCCGATCAATATGACGAACGTGACAACAGTCATTTACATCAAAAGGTGCAAAGTTATGGGCAAAGACACAAAACATCAACATCAAATTAAATATTTTTCTTGATCAAATAACATGGAAAACAACCACATTTTTTGCAGTATAAATATTACCATCCTTACAAACCACTTCATCTAAATGTACATTACTGTATTGTACATACAGTGGCAATAAAAAGTATGTGAACCCTTAGGCTAATAACTTCTCCAAAAGATCATTGGAGTCAGTAGTCAACTATCCTGGAGTCGAATCAATGAGACGAGATTGGAGATTTTGGTTAGATCTGCCCCATAAAAAACATTCAAAATGTTTTAAAGTTTGCTATTCACAAGAAGCATTGCCTGTTTGTGAAACATGCCTCGAACAAAAGAGATCTCAGAAGACCTACGATTAAGAATTGTTGCCTTGCATAAAGCTGGAAAGGGTTACAAAAGTATCTGTAAAAGAAAATCCACGGTAAGAAAAATGTCTATAAATGGAGAAAGTTCAGCACTGTTGCTACTCTGCCTAGGAGTGGCCATCCTGCAAAGATCACTGCAAGAGCACAGTTCAGAATGCTCAATGAGGTTAAGAAGAATCCTTGAGTCTCAGCTAAAGACTTACAGAAATCTCTGAAAGATGCAAACATCTCTGTTGACGAGTCTACAGTACGTAAAACACTAAACAAGAATGGTGTTCATGTGAGGACACCACAGGAGAAGCCACTGCTGTCCAAAAAAAACATTGCTGCACGTCTGAAGTTTGCAAAAGAGCACCTGGATGTTCCACAGCGCTACTGGCAAAATATTCTGTGGACAGATTAAACCAAAGTTGAGTTGTTCTGAAGGAACACAACACTGGAGAAAAAAAGGCACAGCACACCAACATCAAAACCTCATCCCAACTGTAAACTATTCCCAAGTTTATCAAGACATTTTGCAGGAGAATGTAAGGCTATCTATCTGCCAATTGACGCTCAACAGAAGTTGGGTGATGCAACAGGACAACATCCCAAAAGACAGAGGTAAATCAACAACAGAATGGCTTGAACAAAAGAAAATATGTATTCTGGAGTGGCCCAGTCAGTCCTGACCTTAACCCGATTGAGACGCTGTGGCATGATCTCAAGAGAGTGGTTCACACCAGACATCCCAATAATATTGTGGAACTGAAACAGTTTAGTAAAGAGGAATGGACCAAAATTCCTCCTGACCATTGTGCAGGTCTGATCCGCAACTACAGAAAACATTTGGTTTAGGTTATTGCTGCCAAAGGAGGGTCAACCTGTTATTAAATCCAAGGGCTCACATACTTTTTCTAACCTGCACTGTGAATGTTTACACAGTGTGTTCAATAAAGACATGAACAATTATAATTGTTTGTGTTATTAGTTTAAGCAGACTGTGTTTGTCCATTGTTTGTCCATTGTTGTGACTTAGATGAAGATCAGATCAAATTTCATGACCAATTTATACTGAAATCCAGGTAATTCGAAAGGGTTCACATACTTTTCCTTCCCACTGTTTGCTGGTCACCTAAGTTTGTACCTGTAGACTTTCCATCACCATGAATGAAAACAATGACCAATACAGTAAATGAGTACATTGAGACATCAAGTGGTTTGTGGTGATGTGATGACGTGGCTCAGTTGGTAGAGCATAGCGCTGCAATGCTTTGGTTGTGGGTTTGATTCCCACGGGGGACCAGTATGGGAATGTTTGCACTCACTACTGTAAGTTGCTCTGGATAAGAGATGGCTATGAAAAAGGAATGAATAGACCGTTTCTGTTTCCACATAGAAAGTTGCATTTGCAAAGTATTTCAACAAACTGGAAAACATATCAAACAAGTATTTTTACATGCCATAAGTATTATCAGATTAACTGTACAGATAATTATCAGACTCAAGTTACAAATGCTGGTAAACACTCAAATATATTTAGTTTAAATTTTTTCACAAAAGTAGTGCATTTGGTCTTTACTAGTACTGTATTAGCGGACCAATATAGACGTCTTCAGCGTAGGCAATTGTATTTTTCTGCATCCCCCCAGCAAAAAAGTGCATACCCCCACGCCCAAGCTATGCTAGGATCTCCATGTTAACATGGCCCACCAGGCCAGGCCAGGGTTTCCATGTTAACATGACCCACCAGGCCAGGCTAGGATCTCCATGTTAACATGGCCCACCAGGCCAGGCCAGGGTCTCCATGTTAACATGGCCCATCAGGCCAGGCTAGGGTCTCCATGTTAACATGGCCCATCAGGTCAGGCTAGGATCTCCATGTTAACATGACCCATCAGGCCAAGCTAGGATCTCCATGTTAACATGCCACAGACAAATGGCCCTTTCCACTGGCCTCAGGCTTAACACGCTTCATATCACATGTCAATACAATGGAACTGGAAGGGACTGACACCATGGGACCTATTTGTAATGGTTTGACCAGACTGAAGAGAGTAAAAGGTGTATGATAGAACTGTGATAGAACTGTGATAGAGCTGTGATAGAACTGTGATAGAACTGTGATAGAACTGTGATAGAGCTGTGATAGAGCTGTGATAGAACTGCGATAGAACTGTGATAGAGCTGTGATAGAGCTGTGATAGAGCTGTGATAGAACTGTGATAGAGCTGTGATAGAACTGTGATAGAACTGTGATAGAGCTGTGATATAACTGTGATAGAACTGTGATAGAACTGTGATAGAACTGTGATAGAGCTGGGATAGAACTGTGATAGAGCTGTGATAGAGCTGTGATATAACTGTGATAGAGCTGTGATATAACTGTGATAGAGCTGTGATAGAGCTGTGATAGAACTGTGATAGAGCTGTGATAGAACTGTGATAGAGCTGTGATAGAACTGTGATAGAACTGTGATAGAGCTGTGATAGAGCTGTGATAGAGCTGTGATAGAACTGTGATAGAGCTGTGATAGAACTGTGATAGAGCTGTTATAGAGCTGTGATAGAACTGTGATAGAACTGGGTCATTATTTCCATGGATGTTGAGGTCTGAAGCAGAATGACAACTGAGAACAGTCAAATAATAAAAACACGCTTGTGCTGTGTGTGTTTGTGTGTGTGTGTGTGTGTGTGTGTGTGTGCGCGTGCGTGCGTGCGTGTGTGTGCGGACGGGGCTGATTCAGGACTCAGCTGGTTGGAGCAGGTGCTAGCTGGCGACTCAAAAAGCTGTGTGCTGTCTCTGTCTCTCTCTGTCTGTCTCTGTCTCTTTCTCCCACCACACAACACACAAACACACACACTACGTATACAATGTCTGGTAAATAATGCCCATTAGCAACGCGTGCGGAGGAGGCCTGACCAAAGACAGCCATTATGTAACAGCCGCGGGTGTGTGTGTGTGTGGTTGATAGCTAGCGTTGGAAAACCTTACATGTGCTTATACAACCCCTAGTCACATCCTTTAGAAACAACATTAGCCTTGTTAGTGGGGTCTGTGGCTTCTCTGTACTTTTACCATCACAAAGAACAGGGCTAGCTGCCCAGTGCAGAGTGGTGGGACTCTGACAGTTCAACACAGGTGGGCTAGCTGCCAGTGCAGAGTGGTGGGACTCTGACAGTTCAACTCAGGTGGGCTAGCTGCCCAGTGCAGAGTGCTGGGACTCTGACAGTTCAACTCAGGTGGGCTAGCTGCCCAGTGCAGAGTGGTGGGACTCTGACAGTTCAACACAGGTGGGCTAGCTGCCCAGTGCAGAGTGGTGGGACTCTGACAGTTCAACTCAGGTGGGCTAGCTGCCCAGTGCAGAGTGCTGGGACTCTGACAGTTCAACTCAGGTGGGCTAGCTGCCCAGTGCAGAGTGGTGGGACTCTGACAGTTCAACACAGGTGGGCTAGCTGCCCAGTGCAGAGTGGTGGGACTCTGACAGTTCAACTCAGGTGGGCTAGCTGCCCAGTGCAGAGTGCTGGGACTCTGACAGTTCAACTCATGTGGGCTAGCTGCCCAGTGCAGAGTGCTGGGACTCTGACAGTTTAACTCAGGTGGGCTAGCTGCCTAGTGCAGAGTGGTGGGACTCTGACAGTTCAACTCAGGTGGGCTAGCTGCCCAGTGCAGAGTGGTGGGACTCTGACAGTTCAACTCAGGTGGGCTAGCTGCCCAGTGCAGAGTGCTGGGACTCTGACAGTTCAACTCAGGTGGGCTAGCTGCCCAGTGCAGAGTGCTGGGACTCTGACAGTTCAACTCAGGTGGGCTAGCTGCCCAGTGCAGAGTGCTGGGACTCTGACAGTTCAACTCAGGTGGGCTAGCTGCCCAGTGCAGAGTGGTGGGACTCTGACAGTTCAACACAGGTGGGCTAGCTGCCCAGTGCAGAGTGGTGGGACTCTGACAGTTCAACTCAGGTGGGCTAGCTGCCCAGTGCAGAGTGCTGGGACTCTGACAGTTCAACTCATGTGGGCTAGCTGCCCAGTGCAGAGTGCTGGGACTCTGACAGTTTAACTCAGGTGGGCTAGCTGCCTAGTGCAGAGTGGTGGGACTCTGACAGTTCAACTCAGGTGGGCTAGCTGCCCAGTGCAGAGTGCTGGGACTCTGACAGTTCAACTCAGGTGGGCTAGCTGCCCAGTGCAGATTGGTGGGACTCTGACAGTTCAACTCAGGTGGGCTAGCTGCCCAGTGCAGAGTGGTGGGACTCTGACAGTTCAACTCAGGTGGGCTAGCTGCCCAGTGCAGAGTGGTGGGACTCTGACAGTTCAACTCAGGTGGGCTAGCTGCCCAGTGCAGAGTGCTGGGACTCTGACAGTTTAACTCAGGTGGGCTAGCTGCCCAGTGCAGAGTGGTGGGACTCTGACAGTTCAACTCAGGTGGGCTAGCTGCCCAGTGCAGAGTGGTGGGACTCTGACAGTTCAACTCAGGTGGGCTAGCTGCCCAGTGCAGAGTGCTGGGACTCTGACAGTTCAACACAGGTGGGCTAGCTGCCCAGTGCAGAGTGGTGGGACTCTGACAGTTCAACTCAGGTGGGCTAGCTGCTCAGTGCAGAGTGGTGGGACTCTGACAGTTCAACACAGGTGGGCTAGCTGCCCAGTGCAGAGTGGTGGGACTCTGACAGTTCAACACAGGTGGGCTAGCTGCCCAGTGCAGAGTGGTGGGACTCTGACAGTTCAACTCAGGTGGGCTAGCTGCCCAGTGCAGAGTGGTGGGACTCTGACAGTTCAACACAGGTGGGCTAGCTGCCCAGTGCAGAGTGGTGGGACTCTGACAGTTCAACACAGGTGGGCTAGCTGCCCAGTGCAGAGTGGTGGGACTCTGACAGTTCAACTCAGGTGGGCTAGCTGCCCAGTGCAGAGTGGTGGGACTCTGACAGTTCAACTCAGGTGGGCTAGCTGCCCAGTGCAGAGTGGTGGGACTCTGACAGTTCAACTCAGGTGGGCTAGCTGCTCAGTGCAGAGTGGTGGGACTCTGACAGTTCAACACAGGTGGGCTAGCTGCCCAGTGCAGAGTGGTGGGACTCTGACAGTTCAACTCAGGTGGGCTAGCTGCCCAGTGCAGAGTGCTGGGACTCTGACAGTTCAACTCAGGTGGGCTAGCTGCCCAGTGCAGACTGGTGGGACTCTGACAGTTCAACTCAGGTGGGCTAGCTGCCCAGTGCAGAGTGTTGGGACTGACAGTTCAACACAGGTGGGCTAGCTGCCCAGTGCAGAGTGGTGGGACTCTGACAGTTCAACTCAGGTGGGCTAGCTGCCCAGTGCAGAGTGGTGGGACTCTGACAGTTCAACTCATGTGGGCTAGCTGCCTAGTGCAGAGTGATGGGACTCTGACAGTTCAACTCAGGTGGGCTAGCTGCCCAGTGCAGAGTGGTGGGACTGACAGTTCAACACAGGTGGGCTAGCTGCCCAGTGCAGAGTGCTGGGACTCTGACAGTTCAACTCATGTGGGCTAGCTGCCTAGTGCAGAGTGATGGGACTCTGACAGTTCAACTCAGGTGAGCTAGCTGCCCAGTGCAGAGTGGTGGGACTGACAGTTCAACACAGGTGGGCTAGCTGCCCAGTGCAGAGTGGTGGGACTCTGACAGTTTAACTCAGGTGGGCTAGCTGCCCAGTGCAGAGTGGTGGGACTCTGACAGTTCAACTCAGGTGGGCTAGCTGCCCAGTGCAGAGTGGTGGGACTCTGACAGTTCAACACAGGTGGGCTAGCTGCCCAGTGCAGAGTGCTGGGACTCTGACAGTTCAACTCAGGTGGGCTAGCTGCCCAGTGCAGAGTGGTGGGACTCTGACAGTTCAACTCAGGTGGGCTAGGTGCCCAGTGCAGAGTGCTGGGACTCTGACAGTTCAACACAGGTGGGCTAGCTGTCCAGTGCAGAGTGGTGGGACTCTGACAGTTCAACTCAGGTGGGCTAGCTGCCCAGTGCAGAGTGCTGGGACTCTGACAGTTCAACACAGGTGGGCTAGCTGCCCAGTGCAGAGTGGTGGGACTCTGACAGTTCAACACAGGTGGGCTAGCTGCCCAGTGCAGAGTGGTGGGACTCTGACAGTTCAACTCAGGTGGGCTAGCTGCCCAGTGCAGAGTGGTGGGACTCTGACAGTTCAACACAGGTGGGCTAGCTGCCCAGTGCAGAGTGGTGGGACTCTGACAGTTCAACTCAGGTGGGCTAGCTGCCCAGTGCAGAGTGGTGGGACTCTGACAGTTCAACACAGGTGGGCTAGCTGCCCAGTGCAGAGTGCTGGGACTCTGACAGTTCAACACAGGTGGGCTAGCTGCCCAGTGCAGAGTGCTGGGACTCTGACAGTTCAACTCAGGTGGGCTAGCTGCCCAGTGCAGAGTGCTGGGACTCTGACAGTTCAACACAGGTGGGCTAGCTGCCCAGTGCAGAGTGGTGGGACTCTGACAGTTCAACTCAGGTGGGCTAGCTGCCCAGTGCAGAGTGGTGGGACTCTGACAGTTCAACTCAGGTGGGCTAGCTGCCCAGTGCAGAGTGGTGGGACTCTGACAGTTCAACACAGGTGGGCTAGCTGCCCAGTGCAGAGTGGTGGGACTCTGACAGTTCAACTCAGGTGGGCTAGCTGCCCAGTGCAGAGTGGTGGGACTCTGACAGTTTAACTCAGGTGGGTTAGCTGCCCAGTGCAGAGTGCTGGGACTCTGACAGTTCAACTCAGGTGGGCTAGCTGCCCAGTGCAGAGTGGTGGGACTCTGACAGTTCAACTCAGGTGGGCTAGCTGCCCAGTGCAAAGTGCTGGGACTCTGACAGTTCAACACAGGTGGGCTAGCTGCCCAGTGCAGAGTGCTGGGACTCTGACAGTTCAACTCAGGTGGGCTAGCTGCCCAGTGCAGAGTGGTGGGACTCTGACAGTTCAACTCAGGTGGGCTAGCTGCCCAGTGCAGAGTGGTGGGACTCTGACAGTTCAACTCAGGTGGGCTAGCTGCCCAGTGCAGAGTGGTGGGACTCTGACAGTTCAACACAGGTGGGCTAGCTGCCCAGTGCAGAGTGGTGGGACTCTGACAGTTCAACACAGGTGGGCTAGCTGCCCAGTGCAGAGTGCTGGGACTCTGACAGTTCAACTCAGGTGGGCTAGCTGCCCAGTGCAGAGTGGTGGGACTCTGACAGTTCAACACAGGTGGGCTAGCTGCCCAGTGCAGAGTGGTGGGACTCTGACATTTCAACTCAGGTGGGCTAGCTGCCCAGTGCAGAGTGGTGGGACTCTGACAGTTCAACTCAGGTGGGCTAACTGCCCAGTGCAGAGTGGTGGGACACTGACAGTTCAACACAGGTGGGCTAACTGCCCAGTGCAGAGTGGTGGGACTCTGACAGTTCAACACAGGTGGGCTAGCTGCCCAGTGCAGAGTGGTGGGACTCTGACAGTTCAACTCAGGTGGGTGTTTTTGTTTTTGACATTCACGCTGGGCCCCTTCTTATTGCTATGATGTGGCCTATATATCTGTCATTGAATACACCATAGAGAAGATGAGGGCTCACTGTGTATTGTGTGTGTGTGTGTGTGTGTGTGTGTGTGTGTGTGTGTGTGTGTGTGTGTGTGTGTGTGTGTGTGTGTGTGTGTGTGTGTGTGTGTGTGTGTCTGTGTGTGTGTGTGTGTGTGTGTGGTCGGACAGTGTTTAGCTAGATTATAATGGACTTGTGATTGACACAAATACGGAGGATAAATAGTCATTATGACATCACCACTAATGAATTCATGACCTTATGTAAGCTACAATAGGACATGCTGCATGCTGTTTGTACATACATAAACACACAAAAACACAACACACACGCGTACACACACACAACAACACACACACTGTACAGTCTTAGGGGAGTGGAGCAATACAGAGGCGTTGTTGTTGTCTACAGTTTCTACTACAACACATTATTAGATATTGTGAGTGTGTATGTTTGTGTCCGTGTGTGTGCGTGCGCGTTTGTGTGAGTGTGCGTGTATGCATGTGTGAGTTTGTGTGCGTTTGTGTGTGTGTAAAAAGCGTTTATCCTGGGCCCGACCTCTTGGACTGATGTCCGATGGTGAAGGGATCTAGTACTAATCCCTTAATATCACTACACCCCACTGAGATACTGCCACCGTTACCATGACTACACTAAGATGGGATGTGTTGTATGGCAGAGGGTTTTGCATTGCAGAAGGTGTTGCATATAGAGCATTCCCCAGTGTAACCTAGACTACTCCTATTTGAGTTCCGTCCTGTGAGGCGAGAGATGTTTGGAGCAGGAATGTATTTTAGGCTGTGGATGCTAATTTAACGTTTGTCCATTTCTACGTGCTAATGTAAGGTTAACTGCTGACTCAGTGTTGTTGGACATATTCCCATTTATTGGCTCTGAGATCCTTTTAAGGTTATTACCAGATTGATTTAGGCAGTGGGTATTACAGGGCTGTCTTAGTTCAGCTTGGTTACAGTGAGGCCGCAGGGTTACATTTAATATTGTTAGCGTCGATGGACATTATCCCTGTGTGGGTGGTTTTAAACCCTGTGTACTAATGCAGTGTGTGTGTGTGTGTGTGTGTGTGTGTGTGTGTGTGTGTGTGTGTATTATGCCTGTGCAGCAGTATTTCTGTCCACTGATGGGTGTGTATCTGTCTAAGTGCTGTCACAGTGGTATCATGGTATCAGGTAGCCCTGCCTGGCTGGCTGTCCCCAGTGTGTACTCATGTATATGTTTGCAATTTAGTTAAGCAAGCAAATAGTGACGTACTTGCCAGAGATGAATTGAGACAGGTAATTGTGGCTACGTCCCAAATGGCTCCCCACAGGGCTCTGGTCAACAGTAGTGCACTATATAGTGAATAGGGTGCCATTTGGGATGCAGCCTGCACAGCACAATAATAGCCTGGGTATCCATTACCTCTCTATTGTTAGCCATGCAGGCTATTATTATAAGCTACTGAGAGAGAGAGACTCCCATAGGCACAACAACAAGGCTTATAAAGCAACAAGGGGTAAAAACATGTATGAGCATTTATAAAAGGTTATAATCATGTATGCAGGTAGCTTAGCGGTTGGGCCAGTAACCGAAAGGTCACTGGTTTGAATCCCGAGCCGACTGGGTGCAAAATCTGTCGGTGTGGCCTTGAGCAAGGCACTTAACCCTAATTGCTCTTGTAAGTCTCTCTGTATAAGAGCGTCTGTTAAATGACTAAAATGTAAATGTAATGGAATCCTTATTTGTGAAACGGCCACATCCATTTGAGATATTACAACAACAAAGAAGATACTGCAAACAACAAACAGTGTTTTTCCTCAGACATCATTGCACCACAATATGAACTGTAATAGTTTTTACCCTGCTGTGCACCGTCCTCAGCTCGCCAACAAAACCAATAACAACGGAGGTGGGGCGGCTAGTGGCGCAGATTCCATCTTTAAAGTATGTTATTAGAAGGCTCATAATATGTTTTGTCTCTATGCTGACTCAAAATGGCTGTTATTTAGTCATTATTAGACATTATAAGGTGGTCCTACATGGTTATGATAAGTCATTATTCCTAATACCTACAGACAGTTGAGTTGGTTCAGGGCCTGTTATTCCCACTGGAGATGTTTGTGTGTGTGTTTTGTGTTTGTGTGTTTTTGGTTTTATTATCCTTGTGGGGACCAGAAGTCCTCACAAGGATAGTAAAACAAGGAGAATTAGGACAAGTGGGGACATTTCTCCCCACAAGGAAAAAGGCTTAGGGGTTAGGGTAGGGTTAGTCATTTTTTTAAATGGAAATCAATTGTTTGGTTCCCACAAGGATAGTAAAACAAACATGTGTGTGTGTGTGTGTATGCCACATACGCGTGTGGTCATGTAACATCAACATGGGACATCGTCAGCTGCCTAGAAATTGCTGATCCAAGACACAATGAAATGTATCCGTGTCAGGTTGTATAATGTAGGCAGGCAGGCGAGTGCCCCCCCCCCCCCCCCCCCCCCCCCCACAGACACACATGCGTGCACATACACACACTTATACACAGACATACTGTAGCAGATATAGACTAACAGTACAGAGTTCACACAACACTGACTACCAAACACTCACACACACCAATGTAGAAATTAGTGTACCTTTTATTTGAACTCATTATTAAAATGTCATATTGGGCCTACAGTATGTACTGCTCTAGTAGAGCGGTAACACAGAGCATGAGCACAACAGTGTGTAGATACAGATGAATATGATGAAGTTATGAATGTGTAGGATGCTGCTGGGTAGTTAGCTGACTCCGTGCCGCTAGGAAACATCTCAGGAGGGGAGCTACGATTTGAGGAGGCTCAATTGAATCCTGGCAGGTAATCTGTTCAAACAGATGAGTTTGAAGTTATATTCGGCTACAGATTAGTGAGTTCCCCACTGCTCAGAGAAATCCTACTGCCAACTCTTTTTGACAATCACATGTGATTATTAGTGCAGTACTCTGGTCAGGAAGCCCAGGGTTGCAGTGTGTACAGTACTGTACATACAATCCTATCATTATAACTGGGGTGCACACCTTGTCCCTCAATGCATAGAAATATATAGACCTGATGTAGCTACTCAAACAAACTCTCTCCTCCTCGCAATGACCAGATTCCTGCTCTGCTCCCTATCACAACGTGGCAGAATGAGCCAGGCTGTGTCACAAATTGCAACCTAGCCTGGGCTTTGGTCAAAAGTAGTGCAATATATAGGGAATAGGGAGCCATTCGGAATTCACCCCCGGAGTGCAAAAGGAAGTTATCAGCTCTCTCTCTCTCTGGCTCTCTCTCTGGCTCTCTCTCTCTGGCTTACTCTCGCTAGCTCTCTCTCTCTGGCTCTCTCTCTGGCTCTCTCTCTCTGGCTCTCTCTCTCTGGCTCTCTCTCTGGCTCTCTCTCTGGCTCTCTCTCTGGTTCTCTCTCTGGCTCTCTCTCTCTCTGTCTCTCTCTCTCTGGCTCTCTCTGGCTCTCTCTCTGGCCCTCTCTCTGGCTCTCTCTCTGGTTCTCTCTCTGGCTCTCTCTCTCTCTGGCTCTCTCTCTGGCTCTCTCTCTGGTTCTCTCTCTGGCTCTCTCTCTGGCTCTCTCTCTGGCTCTCTCTCTCTGGCTCTCTCTCTCTCTCTCTGGCTCTCTCTCTGGTTCTCTCTCTCTGGCTCTCTCTCTCTCTTTCTCTCTCTCTCTCTCTCTCTCTCTCTCTCTCTCTCTCTCTCTCTCTCTCTCTCATCCCCTACCCATAATCCTCTTGGAGCGAGAAAAGTGTTAAGTAGCAGCACACACACACACACACACACACACACACACACACACACACACACACACACACACACACACACACACACACACACACACACACACACACACACACACACACACACACACACACACACACACACACACACACACACACACCAACTCCCCTCACAAGAAGAAAGGTGTAATGAACAGGTGTCTCTGGACTTAATCTGCTGCATGTCTTTAAATAAGCTGTCATTTTTAGAACAGCTCTTCTTCTTCCTGTTCCTGTCAGACTCATGCAGGTAGAGAGAGGTGGTTCTGCCCTGGTCACAGTACTCTCTGTAGCCTGAGTGCCAGTCTGTTTCTATCATGGCTTGACAATGACAAATGGCATTGGCAGGAGCACAAACAGATCTGGGACCAGATCTGCATCGGTTTTTAAACTGCAACTGCTAAAAATGATTTGATTACTGTACTGTACACACTACTACAAGCTTATAGTCGTGTATTGCTGAGTGGTTTAATATACTGTATATATACATTGACTTGTGCTCCTGGCAGTCATAAGTATTACGTGTTAATTGTCTGTATGTGGTATCTTCCTACTGAGCCTCAGGATGATCCCTTCATCCAATTATTTGGAAGACTTGGGAAGACGGACTGAGTGGTTAGGGCTGGTCATGACACTACTATACAGAAACAACATATCAAATGGCACCCTATACCCTAGTATAGGCACTGGTTTTGACCAGGGCCCATAGGGAATAGGGTGCTCTTTGAGACGTAGCATGAGACTGTTTTGAACATGTCCAGTTGGAAGCCATGTTGAGCGTGTTCCAGTTACTACTACACTGTTGAAGGGAAAAGTCATGCTGGCCCTTAGGACCACTGTATCTGACCGTATCAACTCATCCAGAACGCCGCAGCCCGTCTGGTGTTCAACCTTCCCAAGTTCTCTCACGTCACCCCGCTCCTCCGCTCTCTCCACTGGCTTCCAGTTGAAGCTCGCATCCGCTACAAGACCATGGTGCTTGCCTACGGAGCTGTGAGGGGAACGGCACCTCAGTACCTTCAGGCTCTGATCAGGCCCTACACCCAAACAAGGGCACTGCGTTCATCCACCTCTGGCCTGCTCGCCTCCCTACCACTGAGGAAGTACAGTTCCCGCTCAGCCCAGTCAAAACTGTTCGCTGCTCTGGCACCCCAATGGTGGAACAAACTCCCTCACGACGCCAGGTCAGCGGAGTCAATCACCACCTTCTGGAGACACCTGAAACCCCACCTCTTTAAGGAATACCTAGGATAGGATAAAGCAATCCTTCTGACCCCCCACCCCCCCCCCCCCCCCCCCTTAAAAGATTTAGATGCACTATTGTAAAGTGGCTGTTCCACTGGATGTCATAAGGTGAATGCACCAATTTGTAAGTCGCTCTGGATAAGAGCGTCTGCTAAATGACTTAAATGTAAAATGTAAAATGTATCCCAGTTCTCTCTGCTACGCCACCCTCTGCTCCGCTCCGCACCGACTTCTGAAAGGAAGAGTGGGCTTCTTAGAATTAACACATGCTAGATTGACTGGTTGGGGCACCCCAGACATATTTAGGCAGGGGAAAGAGGTCGGCATAGGGAGGGGAGGCGAGGCAGGGAACGAAGGGAGGCACTGGAGGGCGGCATACGAGGGAGGTGTAGGGAGGCAGGGGAGGGAGGGAGGCGGATGGGAGGGAGGGAAGGAGGCAGACAGGATAATTGGGAAGCATTTATTCCCTGGGTGGAGTCAGTGTGGAGAAGCTCAGTGCAATGTAACAGAGAGAGCTGTACCCGGTCTGCTCAGTATAATGTAATGTATGAAGTAAAGAGTTTTCTCCTCTCAAAGTGTCTCCTCTGAAATCCCAGAGGGAAATGTAAGAGTTGGAGTGTGGCTTAGTTGTTTAGGTTTCTCTTAACAGTGTAACTATCTCTGTTACATTTGATTCATTTAGCAGACCGTCTTATCCAGAACCACTTACAAGAGCAATTAGGGTTAAGTGCCTTGCTCAAGGGCACATCAACAGATGTTTCAATTGGTTGGCTCAGGTATTCAAACAGGGAAACCTTTCGGTTACTGGCCCAACACTCTTAACCGCTAGGTTACCTGACGCCCCTATTACACGCCAGTCCCACGGATGGAATCATGTATGTGTTGTCATGCTGTCTGTTGTGTGAAAAGCAGGTAGGGATGGATGCAACTGACAGATGGACACCATGTACTCTGCGTCATGTATCCGTGCCAACCATAACACAACAACCATCTCAAAGGAAGTTATTACTGTCACATGTAACGTCAGTGTAAAATATGTCAAATAGGTATTTACTCCTGAAACCTTACATCAACAGTGTGTTTGTTTTCTCAGCTATAATCCAAATGTGTTCAGACCAAAATGTTACAAATAGTCTCTATTTGTATAAACTACTAGATATTTTTGGTGTCCTTAACACTTGGATGTCAGTAAGTGACATTGACTCATGACTGTGTAATGTATCTCTTCTAGCTACGTCACATCAGCCTGTGACTGACAGAGAGGATAAGCAGACTGTGGTTCTATGACTCATGACTGTGTACTGCATCTCTTCTAGCTACGTCACGTCAGCCTGTGACTGACAAAGAGGATAGGCAGACTGTGCTTATTCAGCCCATCAGAAACAATTAGAAGGGTTTTGGCTGCTGTTGGACCTGCCTGCCCAGGCACCTATGACATGTGGGAAACCTTATCTGCGTCCAAAATGGAATCCTGTGGGCCCTGGTCAAACATAGTGCACTATATAGGGAATAGGGTTCCATTTGGGATGCAGCGCTTGTTCTCCTGACCGGCTGCATGGTGAGAATGTGATGATTCAGGGCTCGTTGTATAGATGTCACATCGATGTGGTTCTCCTACTCTGACCTGACTTAGGAACAGGCAGGTTATTGAGCGGGAGAGGGAGAGAGAGAAGGAGAAAGCGGGGAGAAGAAGGGGGGGGAGGGTAAGAGAGAGCTGGAGGGAGCGAGAAAAGGAGAAAATGTGGGGAGAAGGAGAAAGAGGGAGGGAGGGAGAAAGAGAGTGAGCGAGACCGGCATTACTTAACCTGAGTTAGTTCCCAGAGCTGATGCTTAGGATTTGGCTCAGCAGGCTATCACAGCATTGTGATGTGCAGGAGGAGACCTGGGTTTGAACCCAGTCGGTCATATAGGGTGCGTCTCAAAACGTAGTAGTGGACTATATAGGGAATAGGGTGTCATTTGGGAAAGGCACGTGAAGATGTATGAATAAAACAGCAGAGAGAGTTGGTTCTGTCCAGCTACAGAAGGTGTGAAGTAGGAGCAGGTGGTCATGGTAACATCCTGTGGTGTGAACAGTGGGCCTGGCCCAGGGCTCACAGACCCTTCATCCTTCAGTTCCATGATGTAAGACTGGCCCACGTCATAACGTAGAGCTGCACAACCTAGAGAGGGTTGACACCATGCCATAGAGATGCACAATCTAGAGTGGGTTGACACCATGCCATAGAGCTTACAATCTAGAGTGGGTTGACACCATGCCGTAGAGCTTACAATCTAGAGTGGGTTGACACCATGCCATAGAGCTTACAATCTAGAGAGGGTTGACACCATGCCATAGAGATGCACAATCTAGAGTGGGTTGACACCATGCCATAGAGCTTACAATCTAGAGAGGCTTGACACCGTGCAATAGAGCTTAAAATCTAGAGAGGATTGATACCATGTAATAGAGTTTAAATTCTACAAAGGGTTGACACTGTGCTATAGAGCTGCACAATCTAGAGAGGGTTGACACCATGCCATAGAGCTTAAAATCGAGAGAGAATTGATCCTGTGCCATAGAGCTGCACAATCTACAGAGGGTTGACACTGTGCCGTAGAGCTGCACATCCAAAGAGCTGCACAGGGTCACAGTAGTATTAGCTTTTATTTTTACCTCGCAGTCATAGACTGAATTGTATCTAAATTTACTGTATTTACACACTGGAACAGTCCAGATTTCATACAAGACTGAAGTCAGGGTTATTAATCATTTTATCCCTGGTGGATGCACTGGGGCTGGGGTATAGGGATGGGCTATTGTACTGGGGTTGGGGTATAATACTGGGGCTGGCATATAGTGATGGGGCTGGGGTATAGTACTGGGGCTGGGGTATAGTACTGGGGCTGGGGTATAGTGCTGGGGCTAGGGTATAGTGCTGGGGCTGGGGTATAGTACTGGGGCTGAGGTATAGTGCTGGGGCTGGCGTATAGTGCTGGGGTATTGCACTGGGGCTGGGGTATAGTGCTGGGGCTGGCGTATAGTGCTGGGGTATTGCACTGGGGCTGGGGTATAGGGATGGGCTATTGTACTGGGGTTGGGGTATAATACTGGGGCTGGCGTATAGTACTGGGGCTGGGGTATAGTGCTGGGGCTGGGGTATAGTGCTGGGGCTGGGGTATAGTACTGGGGCTAAGGTATAGTGCTGGGGCCGGGGTATAGTGCTGGGGCTGGCGTATAGTGCTGGGGTATTGCACTGGGGCTGGGGTATAGGGATGGGCTATTGTACTGGGGTTGGGGTATAGTACTGGGGCTGGCGTATAGTACTGGTGCTGGCGTATAGTACTGTGGCTGGCGTATAGTACTGGTGCTGGCGTATAGTACTGTGGCTGGCATATAGTACTGGGGCTGGGGTATTGTGCTGGGGCTGGCGTATAGTACTGGGGCTGGCGTATAGTACTGGGGCTGGGGCATAGTATTGGGGCCTGGGTATAGTGCTGGGGCTGGCGTATAGTACTGGGGCTGGCGTATAGTACTGGGGCTGGGGTATAGTACTGGGGCTGGCGTATAGTACTGGGGCTGGGGTATAGTGCTGGGGCCTGGGTATAGTGCTGGGGTTGGGGTATTGTGCTGGGGCTGGCATATAGTACTGGGGCTGGGGTATAGTGTTGGGGCTAGGGTATCGTACTGGGGCTGGGGTATTGTGCTGGGGCTGGCGTATAGTACTGGGGCTGGCGTATAGTACTGGTGCTGGCGTATAGTACTGGTGCTGGCGTATAGTACTGTGGCTGGCATATAGTACTGGGGCTGGGGTATTGTGCTGGGGCTGGCGTATAGTACTGGGGCTGGCGTATAGTACTGGGGCTGGGACATAGTATTGGGGCCTGGGTATAGTGCTGGGGCTGGCGTATAGTACTGGGGCTGGCGTATAGTACTGGGGCTGGGGTATAGTACTGGGGCTGGCGTATAGTACTGGGGCTGGGGTATAGTGCTGGGGCCTGGGTATAGTGCTGGGGTTGGGGTATTGTGCTGGGGCTGGCATATAGTACTGGGGCTGGCGTATAGTACTGGGGCTGGCGTATAGTACTGGGGTTGGGGTATAGTATTGGGGCCTGGGTATAGTGCTGGGGCTGGCGTATAGTACTGGGGCTGGGGTATAGTGCTGGGGCCTGGGTATAGTATTGGGGCCTGGGTATAGTGCTGGGGCTGGCGTATAGTACTGGGGCTGGCGTATAGTACTGGGGTTGGGGTATAGTATTGGGGCCTGGGTATAGTGCTGGGGCTGGCTTATAGTACTGGGGCTGGCGTATAGTACTGGGGCTGGGGTATAGTATTGGGGCCTGGGTATAGTGCTGGGGCTGGCGTATAGTACTGGGGCTGGCGTATAGTACTGGGGCTGGCGTATAGTACTGGGGCTGGGGTTGGGGTATAGGGCTGGGTTTGGTGTATAGTGTTGGGGCTAGGGTATCGTACTGGAGTTGGGGTATAGTACTGGAGTTGGGGTATAGTACTGGGGCTGGCGTATAGTACTGGGGCTGGGGTATAGTACTGGGGTTGGGGTATTGTGCTGGGGCTGGCGTATAGTACTGGGGCTGGGGTATAGTACTGGGGTTGGGGTATTGTGCTGGGGCTGGCGTATAGTACTGGGGCTGGCGTATAGTACTGGTGCTGGCGTATAGTACTGTGGCTGGCATATAGTACTGGGGCTGGGGTATTGTGCTGGGGCTGGCGTATAGTACTGGGGCTGGCGTATAGTACTGGGGCTGGGGTATAGTGCTGGGGCCGGGGTATAGTGCTGGGGCTGGCGTATAGTGCTGGGGTATTGCACTGGGGCTGGGGTATAGGGATGGGCTATTGTACTGGGGTTGGGGTATAGTACTGGGGCTGGCGTATAGTACTGGTGCTGGCGTATAGTACTGTGGCTGGCGTATAGTACTGGTGCTGGCGTATAGTACTGTGGCTGGCATATAGTACTGGGGCCTGGGTATAGTGCTGGGGCTGGCGTATAGGGCTGGCATATAGTACTGAGATATAGTACTGGGGTTGGGGTATAGTACTGAGGCTGGTGTATAGGGCTGGGGTTGGGGTATAGTACTGAGGTATAGTACTGGGGTTGGGGTATAGTACTGGGGCTGGCGTATAGGGCTGGGGTTGGGGTATAGGGCTGGCGTATAGTACTGGGGTTGGGATATAGGGCTGGGGTATAGTACTGGGGCTGGGGTATAGGGCTGGCATATAGTACTGAGGTATAGTACTGTGGTTGGGGTATAGTACTGGGGCTTGTGTATAGGGCTGGGGTTGGGGTATAGGGCTGGGGTATAGGGCTGGCGTATAGTACTGGGGTTGGGGTATAGGGCTGGCATATAGTACTGGTGTATAGTACTGGGGCTGGTGTATAGTACTGGGGCTGGGGTATAGGGCTGGCATATAGTACTGGTGTATAGTACTGGGGCTGGGGTATAGGGCTGGCGTATAGTACTGGGGCTGGGGTATAGTGCTGGGGCATAGGGCTGGCGTATATTACTGGGGCTGGGGTATAGTACTGGGGTTGGGGTATAGTACTGGGGTTGGGGTTGGGGTATAGTACTGGGGTTGGGGTATGGGGCTGTGGTATAGGACTGGGGCTGGGGAGTGGGCTGTGCCACCTATGATGTCAGAACTCCAAGTCAACCTCAGCTCCAACTCAACAGCTACATTGGACATGTATCATTATTGCTGTTCTGTGTATATCTCTTCCCCTCTTACGTTTAGCAGAGGAATCCACACTTCTGTCCACTAGAGAGCAGTGTAACCTCAGTCAAAGACAGTCAAACCTGGAGGCTACTGCTTATAATGTGTGAAACAAAGAGGGTCAAAACTAGAAAAAGAGACAGATATGAAGATATAAAATCTATAGACGTGGCGACAGACAGACTGTGTGTGTGAGACTGGTCTTAGACTGTCTGTAGACATCCTGTTTGGTATACAGTCTATGGACATGAGCCTGGTTGTCACCCTTTTGAATGCTGTCTATACCTTCTCACCTGACCTCTTTATTGTGAGGGGTGATGTGTGGGTTACTAGTGTCACGAGAAAGAGTGGATCCAGGGATTAAACCCTGGTTTCCAGGGAAGAGAGGCATATACCTGTATGTGACTGGACCCTGGAGCATTACCACTAGACCACAGGCTCTGCACTAAAGAGGACTTTTTCTAACAAGATGTGTCTGCTGCTGTAAATGTGTTTAGAAATGATTGGTGAATGGTTTGGAAGTCTGGAAGTAGTGAGACCCTCAGCTAGAGTTCCAGAGTCTTATTCAATCAATTCAGGTGTGACATGACAGCACAAACATCATGACAGCACAATATTTTATTATTTAGTTCCTGTGAATCATTCTTATTTATGTTTTTACTGTCATTTTAAAACGTTGTGATTTTTATTGTTGTGTTTTTTGTCATCATCATCACTGATATCTTGATCATATGCCTTAAAGCTATTACAATATACAGTAATTATGTTCATCATCATCATCATCATCATCATCATCATCATCATCATCATCATCATCACGGATATCTTGATCATATGCCTTAAAGCTATTACAATATACAGTAATTATGTTCATCATCATCATCATCATCATCATCATCATCATCATCATCATCATCATCATCATCATCATCACGGATATCTTGATCATATGCCTTAAAGCTATTACAATATACAGTAATTATGTTCATCATCATCATCATCATCATCATCATCACTGATATCTTGATCATATGCCTTAAAGCTATTACAATATACAGTAATTATGTTCATCATCATCATCATCATCATCACTGATATCTTGATCATATGCCTTAAAGCTATTACAATATACAGTAATTATGTTCATCATCATCATCATCATCATCATCATCATCATCATCACTGATATCTTGATCATATGCCTTAAAGCTATTACAATATACAGTAATTATGTTCATCATCATCATCATCATCATCATCATCATCACTGATATCTTGATCATATGCCTTAAAGCTATTACAATATACAGTAATTATGTTCATCATCATCATCATCATCATCACTGATATCTTGATCATATGCCTTAAAGCTATTACAATATACAGTAATTGTGTTCATCATCATCATCATCACTGATATCTTGATCATATGCCTTAAAGCTATTACAATATACAGTAATTGTGTTCATCATCATCATCATCACTGATATCTTGATCATATGCCTTAAAGCTATTACAATATACAGTAATTATGTTCATCATCATCATCACTGATATCTTGATTATACTGTATGCTTTAAAGCTATTAAAATATACAGTAATTATGTTCATCCTCGTCATTGTTTATGTCTATGTATGTATTTATTTGTGTTGTTTTGTGTGTGTTCTCCATGTCTTGGTGTTGTTTTGTGTGTGTTCTCCATGTCTTGGTGTTGTTTTGTGTGTGTTCTCCATGTCTTGGTGTTGTTTTGTATGTGTTCTCCATGTCTTGGTGTTGTTTTGTGTGTGTTCTCCATGTCTTGGTGTTGTTTTGTGTGTGTTCTCCATGTCTTGGTGTTGTTTTGTGTGTGTTCTCCATGTCTTGGTGTTGTTTTGTGTGTGTTCTCCATGTCTTGGTGTTGTTTTGTATGTGTTCTCCATGTCTTGGTGTTGTTTTGTGTGTGTTCTCCATGTCTTGGTGTTGTTTTGTGTGTGTTCTCCATGTCTTTGTGTTGTGTATGCACTGAGCACTGAGCTGTCCACACTTATCTTTTTAGGGTCAAAGAAGAACAAAAGCCTCAGCCGGCACAGTAAGTAACACATTACCCAGAGTGCTCTAGGCTTTGACACTTCTTCCTGTTGGTCAATGTAGCTTCCTGTCTCAGTGGGCCCCGCCCCTTCTCCCCTGATATTGGCTCGCCCTGGTGTGTCATTTGCATTCTGATTGGCTTGTAAGAGAGTTTCACCTTTAGGCTCCTTACTTCCTCATCCATGTGTGAACTGGATGCTTCTATTCAGCTACCTTCTGTTCTGCATTATGTCCAAATCTACCTCGAAACACAGCAACTATCTGATCTATATGAAAACGTTATACTACTACTCTACTACCACCTTCCTAACTATTGGCTGACCATTCAATGCAATTCCCATTTCCATTGGCTGTAACTTCTTTCCTGCTTTTATACTTCCTCTGCTCCTCTTTCTCTGTTGTTGTGGATGTGGTTGACTGTCCCTCTTTCTTGGTCTGCTGTGATCACAGTGAATGTCCCTGCTAGGCTTCCGTACAGTACCGCCACTCTGACTTTGTGTAAGCCTTGCTGGGTGTGTGTGCTTTAATGGGGGATTCCCTTGTCTCAGCCAGCCCAGACAATGTGTTGATTCTTCATCTTTCTGTGGTGTGGTGTACAGTCACGTTGTTTGCTTACTTATTTGAACAGGTGGTTTAGTCCCTTTAGTGGGATCACTGAGCTGGTAAATAACGTTCTGCAACCGCAGCAAAAGTCCCAAAATGAGAAGGAGCCTGAGCCTGTGTCTGAGCCTGAGACGTAAGTAAGATGTGCACTGTCCGCCCCTGAACCAGACAGTTACTGTAGTAGGCCTAAACATACAGTATGGCTGACTAGTGTGGTCTGTACAACATGTTTGACCTCTGACCTGTCAGATACTGCCAAGAGCATAGGCGGCGCGTGAGTCTCAAGTTTGGGGAAGCTCATTTTCACCATTCTCCTTTATATTAAAGCATTCCATGCATCACCACTTTTGCAGACTTATGTAAGATAGTCTGCTATTCCCAATGTGATGAGTAGATTGGATAGTCATGATTTATGCTAATAATATAACTCAATCACTGTTTGGGAAATATATGGGCTTTTATAAACACATTTCATGCAATTCTACTACACTTTATACGACTGGAGATGTATTTTTTATTTTATTTAACTTTTATCTAACCAGGCAAGTCAATAAGAACAAATTCTTATTTACAACGACGGCCTGGCAAGAGGCAAAAAGCCTCCTGGCCTCGGACAAAAAAACTTTGTATGCCAAAACGGACAACACAGACTGTAACGTTCGTCTGGTGGTGTATGAACGGACCAAGGCGCAGCGGGTGATGAATACATAACTGAATTTATTTACAAGACGAAACACTGACAAAACACTAGAACAAACTACAAAACAATAAACGAAGGCAACAGACCTGAAACAAACGAACTTACATATAGACGAAGGACGCATGAAACAGGAACAGACTACATAAACCGAACGAACAAACAAACCGAAACAGTCCCGTGTGGCGTAACATACAGACACTGACACAGGAGACAACCACCCACAAACAAAGTGTGAAAACACCTACCTTAATATGATTCTCAATCAGAGGAGATGAAAACCACCTGCCTCTAATTGAGAACCATATCAGGTACCCAAAACCAACATAGAAACAGAAAACATAGACTGCCCACCCAAAACTCACGCCCTGACCAATAAACACATACCAAACAACAGAAAACAGGTCAGGAACGTGACAGAACCCCCCCCCCTCAAGGTGCGAACTCCGGGCGCACCCCTACAACTCAAGGGGAGGGTCTGGGTGGGCATCTGTCCGCGGTGGCGGCTCCGGCGGTGGACGAGGACACCACTCCACCACTGTCTTTGTCCCCCTCCTTAGCGTCCTTTGAGTGGCGACCCTCGCCCCCGACCATGGTCCAGGAACCTTCACCAACGCTCCTCTAAAATAGAGGAGACAACTCAGGACAAAGAGGTAGCTCAGGACAAAGAGGTAGCTCAGGACAGAGAGGTAGCTCAGGACAGAGAGGTAGCTCCGGACAGAGAGGTAGCTCCGGACAGAGAGGTAGCTTAGGACAGAGGGACAACTCTGTACTAATGGCAGCTCCGGACTGAGTGGCAGCTCCGGACTGAGTGGCAGCTCATGACTGAGTGGCAGCTCATGACTGAGTGGCAGCTCATGACTGAGTGGCAGCTCATGACTGGAGGGCAGCTCATGACTGGAGGGCAGCTCATGACTGGAGGGCAGCTCATGACTGGAGGGCAGCTCATGACTGTAGGGCAGCTCATGACTGTAGGGCAGCTCATGACTGTAGGGCAGCTCATGACTGAAGGGCAGCTCATGACTGTAGGGCAGCTCATGACTGAAGGGCAGCTCATGACTGAAGGGCAGCTCATGACTGTAGGGCAGCTCATGACTGTAGGGCAGCTCTGGCAGCTCCTGACTGGCTGGCGGTTCTGGCAGCTCCTGACTGGCTGGCGGATCTGGCCGCTCCTGACTGGCTGGCGGCTCTGGCCGCTCCTGACTGGCTGGCGGCTCTGGCAGCTCCTGACTGGCTGGCGGCTCTGGCAGCTCCTGACTGGCTGGCGGCTCTGGCAGCTCCTGACTGGCTGGCGGCTCTGGCAGCTCCTGACTGGCTGGCGGCTCTGGCAGCTCCTGACTGGCTGGCGGCTCTGGCGGCTCGGGACAGACGGACGGCTCTAGCGGCTCGGGACAGACGGGCGGCTCTAATGGCTCGGGACAGACGGGCGGCTCTAATGGCTCGTGGCAGACGGATGGCTCAGAAGGCGCTGGGCAGACGGATGGCTCAGAAGGCGCTGGGCAGACGGATGGCTCAGAAGGCGCTGGGCAGACGGATGGCTCAGAAGGCGCTGGGCAGACGGATGGCTCAGAAGGCGCTGGGCAGACGGATGGCTCAGAAGGCGCTGGGCAGACAGATGGCTCAGACGGCGCTGGGCAGACAGATGGCTCAGACGGCGCTGGGCAGACAGATGGCTCAGACGGCGCTGGGCAGACAGATGGCTCAGACGGCACTGGGCAGACAGATGGCTCAGACGGCGCTGGGCAGACGGATGGCTCAGACGGCGCTGGGCAGACGGATGGCTCAGACGGCGCTGGGCAGACGGATGGCTCAGACGGCGCTGGGCAGACGGATGGCTCAGATGGCACTGGGCAGACGGATGGCTCAGATGGCACTGGGCAGACGGATGGCTCAGACGGAGCTGGGCAGACAGGCAGTGCAGAAGGCGTTGGGCAGACGGCCGACTCTGACCCGCTGAGGCGCACAGTAGGCCTGGTGCGTGGTGCCGGAACTGGTGGTACCGGACTGGAGACACGCACCTCAAGGCTAGTGCGGGGAGCAGGAACAGGGCACACTGGACTCTCGATGCGCACTATAGGCCTGGTGCGTGGTACCGGAACTGGAGGTACCGGGCTGAGGGCACGCACCCCAGGGCGAGTGCGGGGAGAAGGAACAGTGCGTACAGGGCTCTGGAGACGCACAGGTGGCTTAGTGCGTGGTGCCGGAACTGGAGGCACTGGGCTGGAGACACGCACCATAGGGAGAGTGCGTGGAGGAGGAACAGGGCTCTGGAAACGCACTGGAAGCCTGGTGCGTGGTGTAGGCACTGGTAGTACTAGGCTGGGGCGGGAAGGTGGCGCCGGATATACCGGACCGTGTAGGCGTACTGGCTCCCTTGAGCACTGAGCCTGCCCAACCTTACCTGGTTGTATGCTCCCCGTCGCCTGACCAGTGCGGGGAGGTGGAATAACCCGCACCGGGCTATGTAGGCGAACCGGGGACACCATGCGTAAGGCTGGTGCCATGTAAGCCGGCCCAAGGAGACGTACTGGTGGCCAGATATGTAGAGCCGGCTTCATGGCACTTGGCTCAATGCTCAATCTAGCCCTACCAGTGCGGGGAGGTGGAATAACCCGCACCGGGCTATGCACACGTACAGGAGACACCGTGCGCTCTACTGCGTAACACGGTGTCTGCCCGTACTCCCGCTCTCCACGGTTAGCCTGGGAAGTGGGCGCAGGTCTCCTACCTGCCCTAGACCCACTACCTCTTAGCCCCCCCCCAAGAAATTTTTGGGTTGTACTTGCGGGCTTTTCGGGCTTCCGTGCTAGACGCGTCCCCTCATAACGCCGGTTCCTCTCTCCGGTTTCCTCCGCTCTCCGAGCTGCCTCCAGCTGTTCCCATGGGCGGCGATTCACTCCAACTTTAGCCCATGGTCCTTTTCCTTCCATGATTTCCTCCCAAGACCAGAAATCCTGCTTCGTGCGCTGTCCGTTAACCCGCTGCTTGATCCGGGTTTGGTGGGTGGTTCTGTAATGTTCGTCTGGTGGTGTATGAACGGACCAAGGCGCAGCGGGTGATGAATACATAACTGAATTTATTTACAAGACGAAACACTGACAAAACACTAGAACAAACTACAAAACAATAAACGAAGGCAACAGACCTGAAACAAACGAACTTACATATAGACGAAGGACGCATGAAACAGGAACAGACTACATAAACCGAACGAACAAACAAACCGAAACAGTCCCGTGTGGCGTAACATACAGACACTGACACAGGAGACAACCACCCACAAACAAACAGTGTGAAAACACCTACCTTAATATGATTCTCAATCAGAGGAGATGAAAACCACCTGCCTCTAATTGAGAACCATATCAGGTACCCAAAACCAACATAGAAACAGAAAACATAGACTGCCCACCCAAAACTCACGCCCTGACCAATAAACACATACCAAACAACAGAAAACAGGTCAGGAACGTGACACAGACAGAAGACACTGGCAACAGCACAAATACAACAGCAAACAAACTGTTGGGGTGACAACTAGAAACCATGACATGTCTCAACAACCTGTTCCTCCTCCAGGGACACCAGGTCCTGTAGTTTTATGTTGTCTTGGAGGGAATTCCAAGACAAGGGGGCTGAGTAATGAAAGGACTTTTTCCATGCTCAGTTCAAATGTCCGTGACTCTTAGCCTGAAACCAGATTGAGATCTGAGCTTGTATGTGTTTTTATTTCAAGCTAGAAGAGAGGATAGATAAAATGGCAGTTTTCCTAAAATGACCTTATAAATTAGAACGTACCAGTGTTGGAGCCTGCGAGTTGCTAGAGATGTCCACCCGACGGATCACAATGGAGAGTTAGATAGACATCTCTGATTGGTGACAAAACGAAGGGCTGCATGATACAGAGTCAAGAGCCTTCAATGTACTGTAGAGCTTGAGGCTCGCACATACATAGCTGAATCTGTTATTACGACAAAAATTACAGGGTAGTTTAAACTCTGCTGACTGACAAACAGATTAATAAAAACGACGTTGTCTGCAACTATCTAATAGGCCTACGAAAAGAGGAGCCAGAAAGACAATATGGAAGAGGAAATGATTGTCCAAAAACTGACCCAATGATAAAGACAGTGAATATGCATACTCACTGGGGATACGGCCGATGCTCCGCTAAAATAAATTACTGTTCGCTCAAATAAATTGAGAATTTTGATAACAGGCAGATTAGTCTTTTCATGGTGGTCTCCATACAGCAATAGCCATTTGCTTTTCCACCGATGTTTTCACACGATTGTATTTTTAAATATTGCGATATGCCTGGCTGGGCCTCTCTTTCGCTGACATTCGCAATTCAACAATCATCTATTCGGTATTTGCCGTGCACGCTTCCCAAATTGAGGACCCTTCCGGCTATGCGATTTAAACAATCCACAGGTTTTTATTATTTTTTAAGAAGCTTTTTGGTGTAGTAATGATTTGATGTATTTCTGTATAGACAGGATTAGTCTAATTAGGCTATATAATTTTGGCAATTAATTCAATTTACTTTAGGATTAACCTTATTAACCAGACGCTGCCTATGGCCAAGAGTCAAGTCTGCTTTCAAATGATACTTTTGGACAGCTGGAGCAAGCACACAATTTTTCTTCAGGAAAATGCCCATATTCTTTAGGATTATTTTACTATGGTGAAGAATACAAGAAATTGCATCTATAAAATGCACGATATATTTTTGGATTAAGTGACAGCCATTTACATTTTAAAACTGTAATAGTGCCAAAATAGTAACAGATTATATCAATATTACATTGTGGTTGAATAAATGCATCTGACGTGCACCGTGACTGTGCTATAAAAAATAACCTCCTGAGTTCATACTTAAGGCCAACAGGCAGACATGTATTGAGTTTCCGGTCTTGGCTGGGTCCTGGTAGGGATACTATGTTAACTCCGTCATACAGTATACAGTAGAGGCCAGGGCAGGGCTCATGTTTCAGCCTGTTTATGTTTCAGCCTGTTTATGTTGGTGTGGTTCAGAGGTAAGAAGGGTCGGATAGACAGCCAGATCTGATACAATGAGCAGCATATGATTACATGTCAGCTGTGTCATGCGCGTTTGACCAGGTTTGACCGAGAGGGAGATGGATTAGGAACGGGAGCCATCCACCAGCTGCCTGAACCTCTCAATACCCCTCTCCTCCCCCTCTCTCCTCCTCTATTTCTCTCTCCTCTATTTCTCTCCTCCTCCCTCTCACTCTATTCCTCTCCATCTTTTCCCTGGCCATCTCCTCTACCTACCCCTCCTTTCCCTCTCTTTCTCCTTCTCCCTATCTCTTCCTACCTCTCTCCTCTTCCTAACCCTCTTCCTGGTTTAGAGAGAGTTGCATCTTGAATGGCAGCTCTCTAGTGACTCTCTCTAGTGAATCTAGAAGCCTCTATATGCCCACTAAACCAGGGGTTCTCAAACCTTTTGGGGTCAGTAACCCCTTTTGTGATAACAAATTCATCAGGGACCCCCTCATAATTCGAGTGAGATAAAAATAGCAAGGAGTTTTACTATGACTTCGGTAGTGCATGGCCGGAAAATCCAAGTCTCTGGCCGTGGGAAGAAACATTTTAAAGACCCACCTCTTGGCATCGGAGACCAAAAAGTTGCAGTTTTCAAGCTAATTTCTTGCAGTTTTAGACATTTTGTCATGGAACAGAGAGATGTTTTGTTGTTACAGCATCTAAGCTAATATCCTGCAATTCTACACATTTTGCCATGAGGCAGAGAGAAAACGTAGCAATTTTAAAGCGTAAAGCTAGAGTCCTTAATTGAAACAATAACAAAGCGGGCATTCCGCCTCTGTTTTAGTAAAAAGCTGAGAGATGGGCCAGGAGAAATGTAACCACTCTCAAATTCATAGACAGAGCTATGGATGCAAGGACTGACCATCCATGATATCAAAATGATAGTTTTACTAATGTTCTGAGGCTATACCGTGTTTGTTTACATTTACAAGCTATTTTGTGTTCTGATGGGCTAAGACAGTTGAACTAAACTCATGAGGCATTTACAAGTTATATTCTTCAAGACTCAATGGGTATATCATGGTATTCCATACCAAAAATGAATGTAGCAACTAAGGATTCTAGTTTTAAAGTACAGTGCATTTAGGTAAAAACATTTTTTTTGCAGAATACAAGAACATAATACATATAGTATTAAGTTGAAAACATTTTAATTGGTGGGGCACTGTGGATACCAAAATCCCTGTGAGCCTCCCAAGCCCATGTGACCCAGGGTTAAGAGCACAAGTTGTAGATGAATTATGTTACATTTTATTTATTGTATTGTAGTACACCTTCTGAACTTATTCCACGGATCCCTTGGCCCAAATGTAATCTGTGGTTAGAAGTATTTTTTTTTGTGTGTCTGGCGTCGGACCCCCTGCAGTACTGCGGACCCCATTTTGAGAACCCCTGCCCTAAACAGCAGACACTGCTACCCAATATGCACATACCATTAACAAGTCTTCTATCTGTAGACTTGTTCTGGTGTCTGTGTGTGTGTGTGTGTGTGTGTCTGTCTGTGTGTTAAACAACACCACACCACCACGTCCCAGGTCTAATCTGTGTTCAGTATATAGTGACAGTAGTAGCCCAGTGTTGTTCATCCAGAGTGGGTACAGCAGCTTGGCAGTGTGACACAGAGAGGTGCCATCCAGGGTTCCGTCTCTATCTAGTGTTCAGCAGGGTGATAGTCATCAGACAAGGCCCAGCCACATTGAGTCACACGCCAATTACATTTGGGATCTAAATAAAAGGCCTGTTTGTGGGAAAGAAAAGGCAGCGTGTTTATCACCTACGCGACACCAAGCCATGCATACGGACGGTAAAAATGATAGCTCTGGTTAATAATTCACGTGACTAATGAATGTTGCAGGGGAAAATGTGGAGACGAAACCAATTCTAATCGCCATATTATGAAGTCAGCCAGGGTTTTAGTTTCTAAGGATACACCCGATTGACATGTGTCATACAAAATGCATGCTGGTCTGTCTGTGTGAGGTAGCGTTTCAGGGTCCTCAGGTCCGGTTGGACCTGTCATGTGTGGGTGCATTGGGAGAGTATAGGACAAGATGACACTGTATGTACATCTGGTGTTTTGAGCAGGCGGTGCAGATTAAAAGAGAATGTTGAGCTAAAAGCTCCCTTCCAAATGACCCCCTTTTCTTTATTTGGCACCCTTTTCCCACAGGGCACTAGTGCACTGTGTAGGGAATAGGGTGCCATTTGGGACGCATTCAAAGACTTTTGAAGGGTTGCCGTTGTTTCAGTAAACCACATGGAGGCCTACACAATAGTCTGATTCCTCTGCGCTGTCTAAAGGCACTGTTAGCCCGATGGTTGGATGGATGCTGTAGTGTAGGCTACCCAGTCATGATGTTGTTGCTGTGTAAAACAGATTTGATGTGTTCTTTCCACTGAAGTGTGGGCATTGACATTTGGAGGGCTGTATTAGCTTACGTCTCGGGACCCGCCCTGAAATAGAAACACAGGTACAAATGATTCATTAAACGCCGGGAACCTGAGTAAGTGGAATTAAGTTAGGCTCTTAAACTTGTGATGCAAACTCTATACCTTCCTACCTGGCCCGCCTTGTTTCAGTAAAGATGGGTGCAGCTCTATGTGAATGTTGATCTATAGTAACAGTACAACAATATGCAATGCAGAACATACAAACATTTCTCTGACAGTTGTGTGTAACAAACTGTAGGTTATTTGGTTGACAAAACCTTTTGGTTACACTTTCTATAAGTATATATAATCAAGGCCATTATAAAGCATGTTCCTCATAGAAAGTGTTCCCTACATTTCTCTTAGAAAGGAATCAGAGCTGCATACGTCGCTTTGCTGTCTACCAACACTAATGGACTTCACACAACATCCTGCAGTTAGCTACAGCACAAAGACATCTGAAATGACTTCCTATCCCCTGAAGTGCATTGTTATACTCTGGAGAAAGTAGTGCACTTTAACGGAACTAGGGACTAGGGAGCCATTTAGGACAAAGTTTCTGTTCTGAACTGATCTTTTCCTAACTGTGCTCCTCTCTTGCTTCCTTCCTTGTAGGAAGTTGCACCAGCAGTTTGAGAGCTACAAGGACCAGGTGAAGAAGATGGGGGACGATACGACCCCGCAGACGGGAACGACAGGAGAACCCCAGAAGAACCCCAATGACTCTCCTACCTGCGGGATTTGCCACAAAACCAAATTCGCTGACGGCTGCGGCCACCTCTGTTCATATTGCCAAACTAAATTCTGTGCTCGGTGCGGAGGACGAGTGTCTCTGCGGTCAAATAAGGTGAGGAGGTTGAGCCTATCTACCTCTGTTTGTCTGTGTCTATGAACGCACGCACGCACGCACGCACGCACGCACGCACGCACGCACGCACGCACACACACACACACACACACACACACACACACACACACACACACACACACACACACACACACACACACACACACACACACACGCGCGCATACCTGGACATTTTTTTGTAGTGATTGTCCTCTTGTAAGATTACAGTGAGAAGGTGGAAGTAATTTGTCGATACAATTCGTTTTATGCAATCACATGCAGACCAGTCCAGTCCAGCTGTCGTGAGAGAGTGGTTTTTTGCTGCTACTCTCTCTCTTGGGTCCCAAAAATAGCCTGACTAGTACATCCATTTCTGTCTCAAATCAAATCCTCCACTGGGTTATGAAACATTAGTGTGAAATCAGAAACTGGGCCTCAAGCCAGATACAGACAGTGGTGCAGCTCACAACACATCCCTACTGACGATCTATACCATATACCAACTCCTACCAATGTTTCTCCCATTCATATTCTCTGCATGACTGTGAATGTGGTGAGGGATGATTCTAGATGCAGTGATTTCTTCAGGTCTTGTTTTTAGCTTGGTGTCAGGTAGCCTAGTGGTTAAAAGTGTTGGGCAGGGCCTCCCGAGTGGCGCAGTGGTCTAAGGCACTATATCGCAGTGCTAGCTGTGCCAGCTGTGCCACTAGAGATTCTGGGTTCGAGCCCAGGCTCTGTCGCAGCCGGCCGTGACCCGGAGGCCCATGGGGCGGCGCACAATTGGCCCAGCGTCATCCGGGTTAGGGAGGGTTTGGCCGGCAGGGATATCCTTGTCTCATCGCGCACTGGCGACTCCTGTGGCGGGCTGGGCGCAGTGCACGCTGACACGGTAGCCAGATGTACGGTGTTTCCTCCGACACATTGGTGCGGCTGGCTTCCGGGTTGGATGGGCATTGTGTCAAGAAGCAGTGCGGCTTGGTTGGGTTTTGTTTCAGAGGACGCATGGCTCTCGACCTTCGCCTCTCCCGAGTCCGTACGGGAGTTGCAGCGATGAGACAAGACTAACTACTACCAATTGGATACCATGAAATTGGGGAGAAAAAAGGGGTGAAAAAAAAAAAAATAATAATAATAATATGTGTTGGGCCAGTAGTCGAAAGGCTGCTGGTTTAAATCCCAGAGTCGATGTGCCCTTGAGCAAGGCACTTAACCGCAGTTGCTCTGGATAAGAGGGTCTGCTAAATATGTCAAATGTAAATCTCTTTCTTTACCACTGGGGGGAGCTTCTCCCCTGGCGTCTCACGACAGCCCTAAATCTCATGGCTGCTGTGTATTACCATGCTGCTCCACTGTCTAACTAACTAACCTTGTTGTGAAATCCTCCTACAGAGTCAGCCTTTACATATTATTATGTGACTGAGTGTTTATGCTTGGTGCCGTCCAATACCCTCACTGTCGGAATGCGATGTGTCAAAGTGTACTAATGTCACTCACAATCTTTCTCCCCGTTCCTTTCCTCCTCTCTCTCTCTCTTTGTCCCTGTCTTCCACTCCCTCTATCTCTGCCTGCTGCATTCCTGCTCTCATGGAATTGCAACAGGAGGACAAAGTGGTTAGCAAATCCTTTTCCAACCTTTTGCGCATCTCGACTAAGAAAAGTCTGAATAGAAGCATCACTCCTTCGCCCCCATAAGATGCTTCGCAGACTGTAATATACACATACAGTACCCTGAATACATGATTTTTGACCAATCACATCTGTGAGTCAATCATATCATGTTGAAGGCCAGACCAAAATGGAACATATAAAGTATATGTCAGAAAATATGTTTTGGTATCTTTGCTCCATTTTCAATGCAAAGTTTGTAACAAATCCCTGTCAAAGTTTCCCCTTAACAGCTATGACTGAGCTGAGAGTCCACCTCCACTGGACCTTCCGTCTGTTGGCTGCCAAGGCTGCCTGTCTGTCTTTGTTGTTGACGGATTATGGGTGGAGGATGGGTTTCCTCCAGAGTTGTAGCCTACAGATGGTGTTGAGTAGTGGCTCGGGGCTGGCAGGAGGCAGCAGCAGCAGTCGGGTTGGGACAGTGTGATGAGTAGCGGGAGTGTTGGCAGATCTGCCCTGGGATCAGATCAAAGGATAGGAGGATAGGCCCACTGCTGCCCTGCCCACTGTTAGCCTGGTATTGTAGCTATCTGTCTTCTTGGCCATGAAAATACATTGGTTGCATCCCAAATGGCACATGCAGCTAAAGTATTTGAAAGGAAAACAGTTGTTATTACTGGTCTGGAGGTGGAGGAGGTACAGTAGAGGAATGGAGATGGAGATGGTGGAGGAGGTACAGTAGAGGAATGGAGATGGAGATGGTGGAGGTGGAGGAGGTACAGTAGAGGAATGGAGATGGTGGAGGTGGAGGAGGTACAGTAGAGGAATGGAGATGGTGGAGGTGGAGGAGGTACAGTAGAGGAATGGAGATGGAGATGGTGGGGGTGGAGGTGGAGGAGGTACAGTAGAGGAATGGAGATGGAGATGGAGGGGGTGGAGGTGGAGGAGGTACAGTAGAGGAATGGAGATGGAGATGGAGGGGGTGGAGGTGGAGGTGGAGGTGTACATACGTTCAGTAGATGTGCTGCTGTCTCAGCCAGAGGGACATTGTTTACACAGCCACTGCCTCCCCTGTATCTAGTTGCAGGGCTCCAAGCCCTCACGGAGCCCTCAGGGCCAGCTGATCCAGGGGTTTGGTTCCCAGACAGGGCTGGGTGACCAGATAGTTTTTCAACCCAAGGAGGGTGATGTCACTGGGGGCCCGACTGCTTGGCCTCTGAGGGCAGGGCCCATGGACCTAAAGGATGTCTCAAATGGCACCCTGTTCCCTATATAGTGAACTACTTTTGACCAGAGCCCTACACATGTTGGACACAGTAAAGCCCTTTCATGTTTACACACACACGCCGCGTGCACACAGACACACACACAACACTTTTCAGAGTCTCATAATAAGAATAGATGTTATGTTATTGCAAGTTCATTAACTAAGACTATATAGCTCAGTTGGGGATGTTTTGGTCAGCCCAACCACCTGCAGTAGTTTGTCACGTCTGAAAGCTTGTGTGTCAGTCAAAGAGGTGCTTGTGGTGGTGGTGAAATCTGTTCTTTTTCCATCAGTATTCTCTTTCCTTCCCACAACCAGTGGCAGCCGTGATGAGAGATCTCTTGTTCTGTGAAACGGCATCAATATTTACACGCCTCAGTGTCTGGGGCCTCTAACAGAGCTGTTGGACACTGGAATACGATAGGACAGAATTGCTGCTGAGAGTTTCACAGAGAGGCAGGAGAAGAAGCAGGAGGGAAGGTTTGAGATGGATTTGAGTTACATTAGACTGAGCCCCGGTATGATTTATTTTCTTATTTAGTCTAGTATAGCCTATCAGACTCATGGCTATGACAATAAAATATGATCTTTTGTTATATATCTTTGCTTGATATTAGCCTACAGTAAAGAGGTGAATGACATCCAGTCTGATAAGACAGTACTGAGGGCCTTTATGTGTAACCACAGGTCAGTGGCTCTGCTCAGCTGCTACACAGTAGACAAAACTTACACCAGGAAGGATTTTGGAGATATAGATGGATCCTTTGAAATACATACTGTGCACTATGTACAGTTTTTTAACCCCCAGAATCCTTCTCCCTCCCCAGTCCTTATAGTAGGACTGTTCAACATTTCAATTCCTCTGATGTTGCTAAAAAATGCCTCAGGAATCAACAGTCTCCTGAGACCAAGTCATTCGTGATTAAAGGGACTTTTGAGGACATCACATGTGCTGTGGTGCTCTTGGCTCGCAGCTTTCATTCACTCTGCTGCAAACGAACAGAACTCACACTTATTGGATCTTTCTGGACTCATCAAAGTAAAAATAGCCTAATATTCCAGTGAATTTAGAAGAACACGTTGTTGTGGCGCATCAGAATTAGCTTGGTGAGTTCCTGAGCGTCACGGGCGTGTAACCGCACACATTGAATTCTTTGAGCACAGTTGGGCCGCCCAGCACCACGGGGGGACGCGCTACATGTATAATGAGCTCGAATAAGCCTCGGTAGCGGGAGACTCACACCCGCATCTATTAGTAATGAAGACTTAACTAGTAGGCCTAATACAGCGGCGGTAAAAACATGATTGCACGCTTTCTTGCTCACTCGTGCACATCTTTCCTCCCACGAAGCTGCTTCTATATGCTTATTTTTTTGTGTGCCGCGTTTCAAATTGGAATCCTTTACTGCATTCATGAAGGGGCTGTATCGTTTTCTATTTGACATCGTGGCAGACACGTATTTTGTTATTTTCTGTAAATAATCTGTTTAGAAAATAATTATGGTTGGAACATAAGACTGTCTGACTGGGTGGTATTATTTGCAGCCTGGACAAATCACATACATTATTAGCATCGCGTAACCTTCACGCGGGCTACATTGAGCAGAGCTAGCTGCCTGCCTGTTGTCCGACTAGGTACTGTCCGCGGTGCTGAACGGTGTTGAAGGTCGGCGCCTCAGTCTGTCTCCTGATTTTACTGCACGCTGCCCCGTAACATTTCCACCAAATTAGGATTACATACGTTGTTTTTCCTGCACGGACACGATGCTTCCCGTCATTACCATGGGTAAGCTAAATGTAAAATGGATTGTCTTGGTTGCAAGTCATTCAATACGCTGGGCTCACAATCAGCCGTTTGGATACTGCATTTACAATGCACATGTAGGCTATAGACTGTTGTGCACTGTTTTCATAAGTAGTCAGAGTATTTTAATGTAGATGATAATATGACCAATGATGAATGAATTATAGGCTATTATGAATGGCTACATGTTATAAACACCTTGTTATTGTCTGGTTGTCTGAACACGTTTATATGGATTTTTTCGGCTATGTAGTGCTCATTTTCGTTGAAAGTTCTCATTATATCATGTTCTCTGAAATTCTGAATATATATGGTATTTTCTAAAATGTATGTGAAACAGTGAACAGCGCTTCGATAAGCCGACTTTGCATGCCACATGCTTAAGTAAGACCAAAAATAGACTTTGTTTTTTAAATAATGTCACAGTGTTTTGGGGGGTCTGTGAAAGACATCTGCCATCTCTCTGTGTGTATCCAGTCTCTCCATTTCTCAAGCCGCTCTCATCTTTCTCTCTCAAGTCTTTCTGAACTTCGGTAAAAATAAAGGGGCATACATTTATGCATCAAGTCTATTATTATTACCGCGCGCCCGGCACACTAAATTTAGAACCTCATTAAAATGTAATGCACCACGTGCCAGACAGTGTTTGAGCATGTGAGAGTCGGCTCTTCTTTCACCTCTATTTAGGCTACACGGTTTCATGAAATATACTTTAAGAAATGTTTCTCTCTGTCTTTTTGAGATCTTTACACACACATATTTAGAAGAATGTGGTATATTTCATCTTAGAAAGGTTATATATCGTTTATCACACGTTTTTAATAACACACATAAAAACGTGTGTTGCATGGGGGAAAAGGAGTGCCGAATGATTGAATAGGTTCTGTATGTTTCAGACACAGTCGACTCAAGTGCAAACTCAGTTTCAAAGCCAAGATGTTCTCAGACATGTTCCCTTAAACAATGAGTTTTTAATGAGCACAGTTAAGTTCAGGCCAGGTGAGACTGGGAGGGAAACAGGCAATATGATACCTATGACAGTCTATTCACCATCACATTAATATTTGACCATGACGCACATCTCTTTATAGTATGTGATATTTGTATTCTCTGAATGCTATGAACAAGATACAGTAACATCTGATGGTTGGGAATGCATTTAGTCTGAAGGATATGATACCAAGTATGTGTTTTTGTCTCGGAAAGAACAGTGACTATTTGGACTCAAGTAATGCAACAATGGTTGCAATTCTCTTAATAGTTAAAAATGGTCACTGTGGTATTTTCATTGTCCTATAGGTTCGAAGTTTGATAATATCATGCTCCCCTCCACTGTTTTGGTATGATGCTGTTGTAGTGTAGTCCTGCTTCTTGGCCACAAGAGGGAGCTCATTGACTGAGTGTTGGCTACTGGAACATATGTATCAGAAAGAGGTGATCGTCTCCTCCCTCCCCTGTTCATTTGACTTTGATGTAGTGTAGCGCCACGGGCCTGACAGCTCAACACAGCTCAGCACAAACTGGGATAGCTGAAGGCTGCTATCCATCTTAAAGGAGTTTCAGTCAATGCTGTAAATCGTCTTTTAGAAAGTGATGAACATACACTAGATTGGTCATCGAAAGCACCACCACAGCACCACCCTTGAAATAGGCTATAGCAGTGTTTTGCTGTAGAGATTTGCAACACACGAGGTTGTCTGAACGCTAGGCCTGCTCATCTTAGATAGGAGTTATTGATTCAAGTCCAGATGTATTAGATGTAGTAAATAGATGGAATAAAATATGGAGTATAATATCTTTGTATGGGACCAAATGCAAATGTGAAAGATGACAAGGATGTATGAACCCACCTTGAGTTTAAATGAAAAGAACATTAGATAACCAATGACATATCAATCTAAACAGCTTGATGGTACCCATCGTAACCTAATACAATACATCAGTAGCATACAGTACCTCTGCTCCAGTACCCATCGTAACCTAATACAATACATCAGTAGCATACAGTACCTCTGCTCCAGTACCCATCGTAACCTAATACAATACATCAGTAGCATACAGTACCTCTGCTCCAGTACCCATCGTAACCTAATACAATACATCAGTAGCATACAGTACCTCTGCTCCAGTACCCATCGTAACCTAATACAATACATCAGTAGCATACAGTACCTCTGCTCCAGTACCCATCGTAACCTAATACAATACATCAGTAGCATACAGTACCTATGCTCCAGTACACATCGTAACCTAATACAATACATCAGTAGCATACAGTACCTCTGCTCCAGTACCCATCGTAACCTAATACAATACATCAGTAGCATACAGTACCTCTGCTCCAGTACCCATCGTAACATAATACAATACATCAGTAGCATACAGTACCTCTGCTCCAGTACCCATCGTAACCTAATACAATACATCAGTAGCATACAGTACCTATGCTCCAGTACCCATCGTAACCTAATACAATACATCAGTAGCATACAGTACCTCTGCTCCAGTACCCATCGTAACATAATACAGTACATCAGTAGCATACAGTACCTCTGCTCCAGTACTCATCGTAACCTAATACAATACATCAGTAGCATACAGTACCTCTGCTCCAGTACCCATCGTAACCTAATACAATACATCAGTAGCATACAGTACCTCTGCTCCAGTACCCATCGTAACCTAATACAATACATCAGTAGCATACAGTACCTCTGCTCCAGTACCCATCGTAACCTAATACAATACATCAGTAGCATACAGTACCTCTGCTCCAGTACCCATCGTAACCTAATACAATACATCAGTAGCATACAGTACCTATGCTCCAGTACACATCGTAACCTAATACAATACATCAGTAGCATACAGTACCTCTGCTCCAGTACACATCGTAACCTAATACAATACATCAGTAGCATACAGTACCTCTGCTCCAGTACCCATCGTAACCTATACAATACATCAGTAGCATACAGTACCTCTGCTCCAGTACACATCGTAACCTAATACAATACATCAGTAGCATACAGTACCTCTGCTCCAGTACCCATCGTAACCTAATACAATACATCAGTAGCATACAGTACCTCTGCTCCAGTACCCATCGTAACCTAATACAATACATCAGTAGCATACAGTACCTCTGCTCCAGTACACATCGTAACCTAATACAATACATCAGTAGCATACAGTACCTATGCTCCAGTACACATCGTAACCTAATACAATACATCAGTAGCATACAGTACCTCTGCTCCAGTACCCATCGTAACCTAATACAATACATCAGTAGCATACAGTACCTCTGCTCCAGTACCCATCGTAACCTAATACAATACATCAGTAGCATACAGTACCTATGCTCCAGTACACATCGTAACCTAATACAATACATCAGTAGCATACAGTACCTCTGCTCCAGTACCCATCGTAACCTAATACAATACATCAGTAGCATACAGTACCTCTGCTCCAGTACCCATCGTAACCTAATACAATACATCAGTAGCATACAGTACCTCTGCTCCAGTACCCATCGTAACCTAATACAATACATCAGTAGCATACAGTACCTCTGCTCCAGTACCCATCGTAACCTAATACAATACATCAGTAGCATACAGTACCTCTGCTCCAGTACTCATCGTAACCTAATACAATACATCAGTAGCATACAGTACCTCTGCTCCAGTACACATCGTAACCTAATACAATACATCAGTAGCATACAGTACCTCTGCTCCAGTACCCATCGTAACCTAATACAATACATCAGTAGCATACAGTACCTCTGCTCCAGTACACATCGTAACCTAATACAATACATCAGTAGCATACAGTACCTCTGCTCCAGTACCCATCGTAACCTAATACAATACATCAGTAGCATACAGTACCTCTGCTCCAGTACCCATCGTAACCTAATACAATACATTAGTAGCATACAGTACCTCTGCTCCAGTACCCATCGTAACCTAATACAATACATCAGTAGCATACAGTACCTATGCTCCAGTACACATCGTAACCTAATACAATACATCAGTAGCATACAGTACCTCTGCTCCAGTACCCATCGTAACCTAATACAATACATCAGTAGCATACAGTACCTCTGCTCCAGTACCCATCGTAACCTAATACAATACATCAGTAGCATACAGTACCTCTGCTCCAGTACCCATCGTAACCTAATACAATACATCAGTAGCATACAGTACCTCTGCTCCAGTACCCATCGTAACCTAATACAATACATCAGTAGCATACAGTACCTATGCTCCAGTACACATCGTAACCTAATACAATACATCAGTAGCATACAGTACCTCTGCTCCAGTACCCATCGTAACCTAATACAATACATCAGTAGCATACAGTACCTCTGCTCCAGTACCCATCGTAACCTAATACAATACATCAGTAGCATACAGTACCTCTGCTCCAGTACCCATCGTAACCTAATACAATACATCAGTAGCATACAGTACCTCTGCTCCAGTACCCATCGTAACCTAATACAATACATCAGTAGCATACAGTACCTCTGCTCCAGTACTCATCGTAACCTAATACAATACATCAGTAGCATACAGTACCTCTGCTCCAGTACACATCGTAACCTAATACAATACATCAGTAGCATACAGTACCTATGCTCCAGTACACATCGTAACCTAATACAATACATCAGTAGCATACAGTACCTCTGCTCCAGTACACATCGTAACCTAATACAATACATCAGTAGCATACAGTACCTCTGCTCCAGTACACATCGTAACCTAATACAATACATCAGTAGCATACAGTACCTCTGCTCCAGTACCCATCGTAACCTAATACAATACATCAGTAGCATACAGTACCTCTGCTCCAGTACCCATCGTAACCTAATACAATACATCAGTAGCATACAGTACCTCTGCTCCAGTACCCATCGTAACCTAATACAATACATCAGTAGCATACAGTACCTATGCTCCAGTACACATCGTAACCTAATACAATACATCAGTAGCATACAGTACCTCTGCTCCAGTACTCATCGTAACCTAATACAATACATCAGTAGCATACAGTACCTATGCTCCAGTACACATCAGTAACCGCTGGTTTGAATCGCCAAACTGGTAAGATGGAAAAATCTGCAGTTCTGCTCTTGAGCAAAACTGAAGAGCACAACTGCTCCCCGGACGTCAAATAAGGCAGCCCCTCCACACCTCTCTGTTTTAGAGGACACATTTCGGTTGAAGGCATGCAGTTGTGCAACTGACTAGGTATCTCGCTGAGTAAAGATTTTTACACTATTTTAGCTGAACAGCGTACCACTTCAAATCAAAATCTTTTTTTATTGGTCACATACACATGGTTAACAGATGTTAATGCGAGTGTAGCGAAATGCTTGTGCTTCTAGTTCCAACAGTGCAGTAATATCTATCAAGTAATCTAACAATTCCCCAACAACTACCTAATACACACAAATCTAAAGGGGTGAATGAGAATATGTACATATAAGTATATGGATGAGCGATGGCCCAGCGGCATAGGCAAGGTGCAGTAGATGGTATAAAATACAGTATATACATGTGATATGAGTAATGTAAGATAGATAAACAATTTAAAGTGGCATTATTTAAATTGGCATTGTTTATAGTGACTAGTGATCCATTTTTAAAGTGTCCAGTGATTGGGTCTCAATATCGTATATACTGGTGATATGAGTAATGTAATATATGTAGACATTATTAATGTGGCATTATTTAGAGTGGCATTATTTAAAGTGACTAGTGATCTTTATTAAAGTGTCCAGTGATTGGGTCTCAATGTAGGCAGCAGCCTCTCTGAGTTAGTGATGGCTGTTTAGCAGTCTGATGGCCTTGAGATAGAAGCTGTTTCTCAATCTCTTGGTCCCAGCTTTGATGCACCTGTACTGACCTCGCCATCTGGATGATAACGGTGTGAACAGGCAGTTGCTCGGGTGGTTGTTGTCCTTGATGATCTTTTTGGCCTTCTGTGACATTGGGTGCTGTAGGTGTCCTGGAGGGCAGGTAGTTTGCCCCCGGTGATGCAACCGTTGTGCAAACCACACCACCCGTTGTGCAGACCACACCACCTTCTGGAGAGCCTTGCGGTTGAGGTCGGTGCAGTTGCCGTACCAGGCGGTGATACAGCCCGACAGGATGCTCTCGATTGTGCATCTGTAAAAGTTTATCAGCGTTTTTGGTGACAAGACAAATTTCTTCAGCCTCCTGAGGTTGAAGAGGCGCTGTTGCACCTTCTTCACCACACTGTCTGTGTGGGTGAACCATTTCAGTTTGTCTGTGATGTGTACACCCAGGGACTTAAAACTTAAAACACCTTCTCCACTGCTGTCCCTTCGATGTGGATAGGGTGGTGCTCCCTCTGCTGTTTCCTGAAGTCCAACATCATCTCCTTTGTTTTGTTGACGTTGAGTGAGAGGTTGTTTTCGTGACAACCACACTCTAGTGCTCTCACCTCCTCCCTGTAGACTGTCTCGTCGTTGTTGGTGATCAAGCCCACTACTGTTGTTGTCGTCTGCAAACTTGATGATTGAGTTGGAGGCGTGCATGGCCATGCAGTCGTGGCTGAACAGGGAGTACAGGAGAGGGCTTAGCACACACCCTTCTTACATAGGTATTCTTTATGTCCAGATGGGATAGGGCAGTGTGCAGTGCAATGGCGTTTGTGTCATCTGTGGACCTATTGGGGCGGTATGCAAACTGAAGTGGGTCTAGGGTGGCCGGTAAGGTGGCGGTGATATGATCCTTGACTAGCCTCTCAAATCACTTAATGATGACAGAAGTGAGTGCTACGTGGCAGTAGTCATTTAGTTCAGTTATCTTTGCCTTCTTGGGTACAGGAACAATGGTAGTCATCTTGAAGCATATGGGGACAACAGACTGGGATAGGGAGCGATTAATATGTCTGTAAACACACCAGCCAGCTGGTCTGCACATGCTCTGAGGACGTGGCTAGGAATGCCGTCTGGGCCAGCAGCCTTGCGAGGGTTAACATGTTTAACTTCCCTTAAAACCCCATACCATTTCATTACTTTCCCGGGACAAACCGGGAACTAGACAAAACCTTCAGGGGACCATGACACAACATCCAAAGAACGTCCTAAAAACGTCCTTGGTGACGTTCCCTGGACAAACCGCCAACTAGCCAAAACCTCCACGACACAATGACACAACGACTATGACACAACGTCCCAAGAACATTCAGGGGACATTCAGGAGACCATGACGCAATGTCCCAAGAACGTTGTAAAAAGTTCCCCCAGAGAACATTCCCTTGGGACCATCACGCAGCATCCTAAGGACTAGTAAAATGAAAGTCCTGAGAACGTCCTAAAAAGGTTCTGACATGGTCGTCAGTGATGTCCTGGGAACATACAGGGAACTAGACATCGGTCCCCCAGAGAACATTCCCTTGGGACTATCATGCAACGTTCTTAGAACGTTCTCAGAATGTCAGTGGGATAACGTCGCGCCAAAACCCTTAAGGGACCTAATGGGAACGTCGCCCGAATGTCCTCAGGACGTCCCTTGTTTGCTGGGACATTTAGTGGGCTACATATGCCATTTCTATTCCTCCCCTATGTTTGGAGCACTAGGTTTTTTAATGTTCTATATTTGGGTGCAGGTTCAATGACTATGAAATGTGCAAACACAGGGAGAAATGGCCCAGCCTGGGGGGGGCTGTCCCTTCCTCTCCCCTTCCTCCCCCACACCCGTCCCCCTGACTGCACTCAGCCGTGAAGAGTTAGGCAGTGGGGAAGGAGGGAGGAGGGGCTGCAGTCTGGCTGCAGTGAACACACCTCTGGCAATCAGTACAGCTGCTTGACCTGTGTGTGTGTGTGTGTGTGTGTGTGTGTGTGTGTGTGTGTGTGTGTGTGTGTGTGTGTGTGTGTGTGTGTGTGTGTGTGTGTGTGTGTGTGTTTGGTTTAGTGACTATTACAGATGCTAACAGTAGTCTGTCAGAGTGGGCCAAACTGACGCTCTCTGCTGCATCACTTGACGGACTGTTAGAGCGCACATGCTGTGTGAGCGTGTGTGTGTGCTGACACCACTTCTATATGACTGATGAGTATGGCTTCGACCTAAAACCTTATCATTGAATCATCTCTACTGTGATCAACCACTGCTTATATTTTTCACCATGTTCACTTTTTAGTGCATTAGTCATCCAGGTTATGTTTGGGTGCAGACCAGATGCTACACCATATAGTCCTGTATAGGAACGCTGTGTGAGGCGGAGCTAGGCTTAGCATGCCCTGCTCAGTATTCATTTGGCCTGTGTGTGTATGTCTTCCTGGTCTGTTTTGGAATACTAATGTACTATTAGGTATGTGCTGATGAGATAGAAGAGCCCACTGCATGTACAGTCTGAAGCTCAGAATGTGGTTCATTATTACTGGCAGATTGGAGAACTGACTCTATGTAAATTGCACTTGTGAACAGTAAATAAGTAGGTCACGTCGTGCCATGCTGGCTGATGTACAAGGTTCTCTCTATCTGGGAAAGAACTGGGCTATGTTAAAAAACTTCTTAGGGATGAGGATGTGCAAGTAGAAATACTGGTGTGCAAAAGAGCAGAAAAAAATATATATTTATATATGGGGTTGAGGTAGGCAGTTAGTTGGATGGGCTATTTACAGATGGTTGCATTTCAAAGATGGTGGTAGAAAAAAAAACTGTTGTTTTTTTTCTTTGTATTTTCCTCTACCAGATCTATTGTGTTATATTCTCCTACATTCAATTCACATTTCCACAAACTTCAAAGTGTTTCCCTTCAAATGGTACCAAGAATATGCATATCCTTGCTTCAGGGCCTGAGCTACAGGCAGTTAGATTTGGGTATGTCATTTTAGACGAACATTGAAAAAAAGGGCTCTATCCCTAAGAAGTTTTAAGCAGAGAGTGAGATTGGAGTAATGAACAGGAAGTGGGACCTAGTGTGGAGGTAGTGTTGCAGCGTGTGCATGCGCATGCTTGTGACTGGTATGGAGGTTGTGTTTGTGTGTGTGCATGCGTGCTTGAGAAGTATGGAGGTAGAGTGTAGCCCCCGCCCCGGTGGTTCAGACATCTGATTGTCTGGGGTGGTAAGGAGACAACCTCTCATTGGTCATGCCATGGCCTTCCGAATATAGATATATATTTTTTAATGTAACCTTTATTTAACTAGGCATATGACCCCCAGCCAGTTAGCCAGCCAGTTAGCCAACCAGTTAGCCAGCCAGCCACTAAGTCAGTGGAGGGTTGTGTAGTGTGCTGTGTAAGCCCAGCCCAGCCAATAGTAATCACAGTAATGCACTCCAGTACTGAGTCAGCTCAATGCTCTGACTACAGGACCAGGGCCAGAGTCAGGCTATAACTAGCGGCTGGAGGACACTGCTGCTGGGTTGAGTGCCTGCCTGTCTGTCTTCTGTACGTCACTGCTGTCAGTCAGTCTGTCAGTAACTGGCCATCAGCCTACGGGCTGAGTTCCTCACGGACCCTGATGCCCTGCACCATGCTCCCTCAGAGAGAGAGAGAGAGAGAGAGAGAGAGAGAGAGAGGCGCCAGGCAGCTCAGGTGGCTGCTCATTTCTTCCTTTCCACTAGGCATAGCTCCTCCTCCAGACTAGGGAGGGCGGTTGTTAGGGCAGAGTGAGGTTGGATGAGCTGCGTCTGAGGCGGAGTGATCAGGATGCATCCTAAATGGCACCCTATGCTAAATATGGTGCACTACTTTTTGATCAGGGCCCATAGTGCACTACATAGGGAATAGGGTGCCATTTGCGAAGCAGGCCAGGGCTTTGAGGGCGGCTGTGCTGCGTCTGAGGTGGAGTGATCAGGGCTTTTGTCGGCTCCTGGATTTATGAGGCTAATGTGGAGGGAGGGGGCTGCAGACCACAGTTAGTGCTACTTCCTCTGTAGAGCTGCTGAACACAGTCTCTCTCCATCCCTCTGCTATACACACACAGCTGTATTAAACAGTAGGGCTGCAGCTAGCTTCCTATTTAGATTCAGTTACTTACAGTATTGTGCACCACAAAGTTAGTACCATAGAAATAAATTCACCCATCAATGACTCTGTAACCACACACTACCAACCCATTGACTTGAATGGGGATGCCCAGTCTAGTGATTTTATTTCTGTGGCTGGTACCCCATATAAGCAAGTGGTGTATGTATGCACATTCTTAGAAAAAAGGGGCTATCTAGAGCCTTAATGGGTTCTTTGGCTGTCCCCATAGGAGAACCGTTTGAGAACTGTTTTCCACAGAGGGTTCTACATGGAATCAAAAATGGTTCTACATTGAAGCAAAAATGGTTCTCCTGTGGGGATGGCCAAATAACACTTTTGGAATCCTTTTTTCTGAGAATGTAGGGGGATGTAGATCATATGAACTTCAAATTCCTCATCATACTCACAGACTGTCCAGTGAACTCAACATTATGTCCTCAATTAGATATGGTGCTACATACAATCCTAATATTCTCTCCCTTCTAAACACTTGCCCTGAGGCTACTGTATGTGTATGCAATATTATCAAATCATTCATATCCTCATCTGTATATTTACAGTGTTTCCTACAACATCTAGCAGGTCCAAGTATCCTTATTTAATGATACTTGGCACGTCTCCTCTAGGGGTTGATCCATTCCATGACTCCTTTCATTGTAGTTCATTGCTGTAAGCCCACCACCACCATCACCATCCCCACCACTGCAGATATCTAACCCCCTCTCTCCTCTGTGTACAGGTTATGTGGGTATGCAACTTGTGCCGAAAACAACAAGAAATCCTAACCAAGTCGGGAGCGTGGTTCTACAGCAGCGCCGCAGGGCCACGGGGCGGGTCTGAGGGCCACAGGGGTCGACGTCACGAGGAGGCCCCCCAGGAGAAGAAGGCCAAACTGCAGCAGGATCTCCTCTACCAGGGGCCCCCAGGGGACATATCAGCAGATAGAAGCAGACCTCCCGGGCTCCCCAGACAAGGCTCCCTCAACAACGGCTCAGGGCTGAGGCACTCAGGTCCAGGACAGGACATAGACAGGTGAGTCCAGTGTCTGTGTGGAAGGTTGTGTGTGTTAAACACATTTGAACAATTCCCTCTGGGATTTGAGCTGGATATAACATTTTGATCGTTATTGTGGAGGAAAACTGTCTGTTAAAAGTGAAACCTGTTAGGGGAGAGTGGGGTTAGCTGAGCCAAAGGGTTAGTTGAGCCACCCCTTGTTTCTAGGAAACCATACACAAAATTAATAATGTGACCAAATATTTAGTATGAGGTCATCATTTCATGGAGTCTGTGAAGGAAGAAACCACATGGAAAATTGATAAGGAAGTTAGGTTAAAAAAAAAAGATTTTCACAAAGTCAAATGAATTTATTGTGTTATAGGTTTCATGATGCTTGCATCTAAACCAAAGAAGATAGTTTTAAGATGGTTTTATACGTCAGTTGGGGTCTCTATAAGCTTCAATATGAGGTCCTAAACCTAGCATGAAAGTGCATCCTTCTAGTTGTGCAGGCTAATGTTGTCAAAATGTTTGCCTTTTTGGGGTAAGTTAAGCCAATGGCCACCATACACCATACAAATTACGATTATATTTAGTCAGTTTTAAGCATAATATACATAGTATTTTTACAATGTGTCATGCCTACAGTATGATCTCAGGAGTGCATTTTCATTGTTACAGAGCAGACATCATCATGTCCTGTGTACACAAATGTAAACAAGCAGGGGTCCAGTCCCCCCCCTTAAAGTTATTGAAAGAGCATCCAAGGAAGTGAGATAAAGGAAGAAGTCCATTTGAGCAGCAGCAAGGGATGAACAAATAGACTGAATGACACTGAAGAGGGACATGGACAAAAAAAACATGAAAATGTACCTGTGCCAGAGGCAATGATGAGTAGCAGAAGCACACAAGGTCTTATCTGATGACATGGAATCTGAGCTTGCTAAACATATTAAACATCTTGAGGACCAGTTTCATGGGCTTAGTATCCTCAAATGCAGAGAACTTGTCTATGAATTGGCACATCGCAACCACATCCCTGTCCTAGACCAACTGGTCAAGAAATGGAAGGGTATTGAACAGAGGCATCCACAGTTGAAGTCGGAAGTTTACATACACTTAGGTTGGAGTCATTAAAATTAGTTTTTCAACCACTCCACAAATTTCTTGTTAACAAACTATAGTTTTGGCAAGTCGGTTAGGACATCTACTTTATGCATGACACAAGTAATTTTTCCAACAATTGTTTACAGACAGATTATTCCACTTATAATTCACTATATCACAATTCCAGTGGGTCAGAAGTTTACATACACTAAGTTGACTGTGCCTTTAAACAGCTTGGAAAATTCCAGAAAATGATGTCATGGCTTTAGAAGCTTCTGATAGGCTAATTGACATCATTTGAGTCAATTGGAGGTGTACCTGTGGATGTATTTCAAGGCCTACCTTCAAAATCAGTGCCTCTTTATTTGACATCATGGGAAAATCAAAAGAAATCAGCCAAAAATTGTAGACCTCCACAAGTCTGGTTCATCCTTTGGAGCAATTTCCAACCGCCTGAAGGTACCACATTCATCTGTACAAACAATAGTACGCAAGTATAAACACCATGGGACCATGCAGCCGTTATAGCACTCAGGAAGGAGATGCGTTCTGTCTCCTAGAGATGAACGTACTTTGGTGCGAAAAGTGCAAAGCAATCCCGAAACAACAGCAAAGGAACTTGTGAAGATGCTGGAGGAAACAGGTACAAAAGTATCTATATCCACAGTAAAACATGTCCTATATCGACATAACCTGAAAGGCTGCTCAGCAAGGAAGAAGCCACTGCTCCAAAACCGCAATCAAAAAGCCAGACTACGGTTTGCAACTGCACATGGGGACAAAGATCGTACTTTTTGGAGAAATGTCCTCTGGTCTGATGAAACAAAAATAGAACTGTTTGGCCATAATGACCATTTTATTGTTTGGAGGAGAAAGGGGGAGGCTTACAATCCGAAGAATAACATCCCAACCGTGAAGCAAGGGGGTGGCAGTATCATGTTGTGGGGGTGCTTTGCTGCAGGAGGGACTGGTGCACTTCACAAAATAGATGGCATCATGAGGTAGGAAAATTATGTGGATATATTGAAGCAACATCTCAAGACATCAGCCAGGATGTCACAGCTTGGGTATTCCAAATGGACAATGACCACAAGCATACTTCCAAAGTTGTGGCAAAATGGCTGAAGGACAACAAAGTCAAGGTATTGGAGTGGCCATCACAAAGCCCTGACCGTAATCCCATAGAAAATTTGTGGGCAGAACTGAAAAAGCGTGTGCGAGCAAGGAGGCCTACAAACCTGACTCAGTTACACCAGCTCTGTCAGGAGTAATGGGCCAAAATTCACCAACTTATTGTGGGAAGCTTGTGGAAGGCTACCCGAAACCTTGACCCAAGTTAAACAATTTAAAGGCAATGCTACCTAACACTCAATTTGTATATGTAAACTTCTGACCCACTGGGAATGTTACGAAATAAATAAAAGCAGAAATAAATAATTCTCTCTACTATTATTCTGACATTTTACATTCTTAAAATAAAGTGGTGATCCTAACTGACCTAAGACAGGGACTTTTTACTAGGATTAAATGTCAGGAATTGTGAAAAACTGAGTTTAAATGTATTTGGCTAAGGTGTATGTAAACTTCCGACTTCAACTGTACATTTAAGATATAAAGTATTCAGACCCCTTGACTTTATCCAGATTTTGTTACGTTACAGCCTTATTCTAAAATGGATTCAATAAAAGAAGATCATCATCAACCTATACACAAACTAAGCAATCGGGGGAGAAGGGCCCTGGCCAGGGAGGTGACCAAGAACCCAATGGTCACTTTGATAGAACTCCGGAGTTCCTCTGTGGAGACGGGAGAACCTTCCAGAAGGACAACCATCTCTGCAGCACTCAAACAATCAGGTCTTTATGGTAGAGTGGCAAGACGAAAGCCACTCCTCAGTAAAAGGCATATGACAGCCCACTTGGAGTTTGCCAAAAGGCACCTAAAAGATTCTCAGACAATGAGAAACAAGATTCTCTGGCCTGAATGCCAAGCGTCACGCCTGGAGGAAAGCTGGCACCATCCCTACGATGAATCATGGTGGTGGCAGCATCATGCTGTGGGGATGTTTTTCAGCCACAGGGACTGGGAGACTAGTCAGGATTGAGGGAAAGATGAACGGAGCAAAGTACAGAGGGATCCTTGATAAAAACCTGCTCCAGAGCGCTCAGGACCTCAGACTGGGACGAAGGTTCACCTTCTAACAGGACAACAACCCTAAGCACACAGCCAAGACAACGCAGGAGTGGCTTCGGGACAAGTCTCTGAATGTCCTTGAGTGGCCCAGCCAGAGCCCAGACTTGAACCCGATCGAACATCTCTCTGGAGACCTGAAAATAGCTGTGCAGCGATACTCTCCATCCAACCTGACAGAGCTTGAGAGGATCTGCAGAGAATAATGGGAAAAACTCCACAAATACAGGTGTGCCAAGTTTGTAGCGTCATACCCAAGAAGACTCGAGGCTGTAATCGCTGCCAAAGGTGCTTCAACAAAGCACTGAGTAAATGGTCTGAATGGTTATGTAAATGTGATATTTCCGTTTAAATAAAATTTCTAAAAACCTGTTTTTGCTTTGTCATTATGGGGTATTGTGTGTAGATTAACGAAACAATCAAACATTTTAATCCATTTTATAATAAGGCTGTAACGTATCAAAATGTGGAAAAAGTCAAGGGGTCTGAATACTTTTCGAATGCACTGTATAATATACCATACCCCCATTCCATGAATTCAACTTTGACCTACCAGCACCATCACCCACTGTCACAGGACACTATCACCCACTTACCCCAAAGTGGCTCAATTTACACTGTCCCTATGCTCAATTGACACCATACCCAGGGTAAGTTGTGCCAAGAGACCACTTTTTTGGACAAGCTGTGTTTTCAAAACTGTTACGTTTACATGAATTCTAATTATTTCCAGGGATACACAACATCCTGAAATACATGTAGATGTCTTTGTTAGAAAGAATACTATATTTCCGTTGACATAGTGGTGCTAAATAAATAAAAAATGGCTAAACTACCCCACTCTTGCCTATAGCAAGCTGTGTCCTGTGGTTGGTTAAGTTGAATGCCTCTGGAGTTGTATTGGAGGAAGTGAGGGTCGGGGCCTGGGAAAAGTGTAGGGTAAAATAAAAATCCTAAAAGCTATGGCTCCTGGCAAATGACTTATTGTTTTGAGAACGGTAAACAGTTTGATCATAATACAGATGTTTATGCATGAGGCCCATGAAGCAGGAAAGACCATGAACACCGCTACCTAAAATAAGTTCAGCATTGACACACCCAAACACAGACAAACAAACACACACACACACACACACGTAAATATACTAAAATACGCCCACACACAACTACACATAAGCACAATACTGACACACAGACACACATGTACAAGCACACACCCACACACTGACTCCCACACTGGATGACTGGTGTCTTTCATCTTTCCCCTTAAGTCAAACTCAGCTAGGGGGATTCCCTAGCTGGTGAACTGACTGATGGTGACTATAATACTGCATTCACTGTGTCTTCCTTTGAAGCAGCAGAAACCAGACATGCTGAAGAAGCCCTTGGCTGCAACTCATCACAATAACTAGATACACCTTTTGTCCTACTGTTCTCTAGGTATGTTTTAGCCAGGTACAGATAGTACAGGAAGATGTTGTGAAAGATCTTCCTGGCTGTATTATGTCACTGTTGTCACAAGGGAAGGTTGGAGACTGTACTGTTTCTTCCAAAAATGTACGCAAAATAGATCTCAATCGGGATCTACATGTTTAAATAACGAATAAGAAAATAGACCGGCTGTTGGATTACACTTCTATGCTGTGCTTGTGAATCATTTTTCTCTGTGCCTTGGCTTGCTTGTGTCGTCACAGCTGATTTATTGTAATTCTATTAATGACCACACAGTGTCTCCTTCCTCTCTCCATAGTCCACTGACACAGAGGGAGAGAGAGAGAGACCCTGCACACATGCACCTCATACAGCAGAAATATGTTCCTCTAGTCCCCTCATTGTGTCATTCTGAGTCTGTACTCTGTAGTCCAGACCTGGGTTCAAATAGTATTTGTTTTCTATCAAATATTTACTTGCGTTCGATTGAGCTTGACTGGTGCAAAGGGAACCAACAGAATAGTCCCAAATATGCAAACCCTGCCCATCTGGAACTCTAGACAGGTTCAATCAAATGCTCATTGTATTTGAAGGAAAACAAATGCTGTTTGAACCCAGGCAGGTTTGGACGGTATTTCCAACAGTTCCATAACCCAGGGGTCAGTCATGGTGAGCTGCTCTGTGAGGAACAGATGTCCTCTTCCCACTCTCTGTGCTATCCTGCAATTCTGCCTCCCTGCTCCTTCCTGTCCTCCTTGCTCCTCCCTCCTCCTCTCTGCTCCTCCCTGTCCTCCCTGCCCCTCTCTTTTCCTCTCTGCTTCTCCCTGCTCCACCCTGCTCTTCTCTTCTTCTCTCTGCTCCCATCTCCTCCTCTCTTCTCCTCTCTGCTCCTCCCTACTCCTCTCTGCTCCTCTCTTCTCCTCTCTGCTCCTCCCTCCTCTCTTCTCCTCTCTGCTCCTCCCTCCTCTCTGCTCCTCTCTTTTCCTCCCTCCTCTCTGCTCCTCTCTTTCCCTCCCTCCTCCTCTCTGCTCCTCTCTTTTCCTCCCTCCTCCTCTCTTTCCCTCCCTCCTCCTCTCTGCTCCTCCCTCCTCCTCTCTGCACCTCCCTGTTTCTCTATGCTCCTCCCTCTCCCTGTTCCTCTCTGCTCATCTCTGTTCCTCTATGCCCACTGGAACAGGCCTCCTGATGGGAAGAGAGGGATTGTGGGCCGTATGTCGTGTTATCCGGTGCACTGTGGGCCCAGTGGGTGATTCACTCCACAGAGAGGCTTTCCACACACCACATACTGTACATGCAGCCACACAGCCACACACACGCACACACACTCACACACGCACTCACACACACACACACACACACACACACACACACACACACACACACACACACACACACACACACACACACACACACACACACACACACACACACACACACCACACACAGGAGGTGTGTTTCACTCGACCCCATTCCTCCTCCGCGCCTGTTCCTCTGTCGACCTTGTAAAGGTGTATCTGATGGGCCGCGTCCCCCCTAGTCTAGCACTGGGACAAACAAGCCTTTACCGTACTGTAGCCACTCTGGGGTTAGAGACACAACTCATTAAGCCTGTGTCCTCTCCCTTCCATTACGACCTTGTGTTGGCCTCTTTTTACTCCCAGACACACAGTAAGGGAAAGATTAATATTGACAATATTGACAGAGAACAATATTGACAATATTCTGCCCACTTGGCAGTTGACTGTTGGTCACAAATATTAAGAAATGTGATGTGTTTCTGCTTCTGGTGAAAAGTAGTGCACTTCTGGTCAAAAGTAGTGCAGTATAACGGGAATAGGGTGCCATTTAGGACATATTCAAACAGATATTGGAGTAGGACTCTGGGACCTGTCTAGCAGAGTATAATTTATTGAAACTGTTTTATCTTATACGGTTTTAAAGGAACAATGTGTTGGAACTAACTAGCTGCTATGAAGCAATCTGCATTTTAACAATGAGCATTCTCACTATTTAACAGAATTCAGCAAAATAAAGTTGTGTAAAGTGTTAAGTAGCAGCACACACACACACACACACACACACACACACACACACACACACACACACACACACACACACACACACACACACACACACACACACACACACACACACACACACACACACACACACACACACACACACACACACAGCATCTCACAGCCAACCTAGTTAATTCTGAGGTTGTTGTATTTGATTAGCAGTTAGATCAGGCTGTGGGATGTGAGCTCAGAGCTCACTGTGTTGTTCGGAGACTCTCTCTATATTAATTGACTTTATGGCTGAGAGGGGGAATGGTAGCAGTGAACGATTCTGGCTTTGGCAGCACTGAGTTCAGAGGCGACACAAAACCGGAAACGGCCTGTCTGAGAACTCAGGGGACAATGGTGATGATGTTTAAAATAGAACTCCCACTGCATAATCACCAAAAACCACTTTCATGAATCTAAAGAATGTGTAAATGAACTCAGAATCTATTCCACTGAAAGAGAAAGAGGACAAACCCAGCTGACAGCCTGTTTATAAGGTGAAATAACTTCAGAAAGGGTCACATTTATCTTGGTCTCGGAGGCATCATTGAAATGAACAGACAGATACACAACCTCCAGGACGACGAGGTAGTCAGGGTGTGGAGACACTGATGAAACAGCAATAATTAGGCTGGGATTAGAATATAATTACCTACTTGTGTTTCTCAAGGTTTCCCATGTTTATCCACCCATTCCCAACCCTGGCTCAGCCTCAACCCTAGCCCCAGCTGAGCCCCAGCCCCAGCCCCAACCTTATACCCCAGCCCAGCCCCAACCCTGGCTCAGCCTCAACCCTAGCCCCAGCTGAGCCCCAGCCCCAGCCCCAACCTTATACCCCAGCCCAGCCCCAACCAAATTCAGCACATTAGTATTGTATTAGTTAGCAGGACAAAAGAAACACAGCTAGCCAACATGAGATTAAATCCAGCCCGTTACTTGTTACATTGGTGTCATGAAGTGAGATGGGTGCTTCCCACCCAAGCTAGTGGAGGCACCTGCAGAGATGCATTACGGTGTGCCTGATAGTGCAGCAGCATGGAGGGCGTAGTGAGTCCTCAGTCCTGTTTACCAAGTCACCAATACATCTGGATGTTTTGGGGGTTATGGTTTAAGTGATCTAATATTATATTAAATCCGCCTTTTATTCTTCAAATGAACCTCTGTGTAAATGACAGAATAACCATATGCTTAGTGTTTATTCTGATCCTTATATAAACCATTGATCAGAGAGAAGTGCAAACACCTCTAGGCATCTTTAGGCAATAAGGCACAGGGTGTGGTATATGGCCAGGGGGTGTGATATATTTCCGGCACGACACAACATGGAGTGCCTGGACACAGCCCTTAGCCGTGGTATATTGGCCATATATCTCAAACCCCTGCGGTGCCTTATTGCTATTATAAACTGTTTACCAACGTAATTAGAGCAGTAAAAATAAATGTTTTGTCATACCCATGGTATACGGTCTGCTATACTACGGCTGTCAGCCAATCAGAATTCAGGGCTCGAACCACCCAGTTTATAAAATTGAATATAACTTTCTTATACAGATGCTGTGCATCCATCCATCCATGCTGGCCTTCACTCACACCTGCCATTTCTGTCTAGCCACTTACTTGTCTTCTGTGTTAAATGGCCCTTTGCTTAATGTCTGTAACTCCCATATGAGCTGCTGGAGTTAGTAGACAACCTCCCCTGTCCTCCCACTGAGGATCATCCAGTCTGATTTGTGAGTAAACTCTGTCAGGCCCATTAGATTGGAATCCCTTCGTCCACCTTTTATTTCTCTTCCCTTTCTCAGACTCTCTCCCCATCTCCCCTCTCCCAGAGGAAGTAGAATGCCTTGGCCTCCTCCCTTATTACTTATGAGAGCTGATGGTTGGCAGTCATATATGGCAAAAGCACTGACGACAGCATCTCTGCGCGCCCATGTATTGTATCTGCGTGCGCGGTCCAGAGTATGAGAAAGAGAAGGATACAGCAAGCGTGTGCGTGACCGAATGCTTGCGTGTTGTGTGTGTATGTATGTGTGTTTGTATGCGTGCTCTAATAGGCAGAGAGAAATATGAGTTGAGTATGAGGCTGCCCCTGATGCACCGGTAAGTGAAGCTTGCTTTGCTGGAAGATGCCTCGCTGCTGCTTTTTCCCTCACCTCCACTGCAAAGAGATCCTGCTACAGCCCGCTATATTTTGTCGGGTTAAGTTCGGAGCATTATGACTGTACATTCCAGCCTCGACTGCTTTTCATTTAAGGACTCTTTCTACCAAGATCAGGAGAAATATGGAACTTGATTGGCGTCTTCGCGTTTAATGCGTCCCTGGAGATAGACAGACGCGGGTCCGGACGGAGAGCGAGCAAGCGCAGGTGGATGTATTGTGTTTGAGGAAAAGGGCCATAGCGAGGATAAAAGACACGAAGGAAAAAGGAGGAAAATGCAGTTTGATACATTGCGTCAATTTTGTAGCTCCGTTCTTTCCCATTTTAATGAGGCTTTTACGCCGCCTCAGAACATTCTGCAGACGGAGCTATTCGAGCAGGCGTTGAGCAACATCGGGTGAGTGATTCCTTTGTAAGAATGTGTGATTTATGATGGGCTTCCCCCGTTGGTATGTCAAAGGAGCATTCGAAGAGAGGAGGTTTCGCTTATTGATCCATCCGCAGCAGGCTATGCGAAGACGTCGCCTTCCTTCCGGGGAGTTGCAGTTGATATTCCTCCTCGCAGAGAGAGAGAGAGAGAGAGAGAGGGAGAGAGAGGGGTGTTGTTGGATGGAACGGTCGTGAAACAATACGGCTAAAATGTGATAATGCTGAGATGTGTGTTTCTGTCTCGATGTACCGCTGCTGCCGCATGTGTGTGCTGCTGTCATAGGCTGCTGTGCCTGCTTGCGCGGATAACATTACGGTATGTCGTAATATTGCTCCAGCCTCGAATCATTTGAGTCATTTGTGACCCTCTTTCATACGCTATGCTATGGTAATTACCTCCATTCCTAACCCACACCAATACTAGATTTTTCCCCATGGCCATGTCAGCAGTTTTGTATTATCCTACAGTAACTGTGATTCTTGCTAAACACTGAAGATAATTAATGTAATGTACATATCATACATACTATTTTTGCTAAATAATCTTAGAAATTCACCACAAATACTGCCCAACCACTACACACTTATGCAGTATGGAGAAATGACTGTAAATGTAATCAAATGTGTGTGTGATGTACAGCAGAGAATGGGATGTCGTCCAGGGAAAGAGAAAACGCAGCAGGCATTTTGTGGCCCAGAAACAAGCCTATAGATACAACATGCATCTTTCCCTCATGTTCTTTTTTTCTTACCTCTCCCTCAGAAATAATTCACAGTGTGGCCTCGCTAGCTCTCTGCCCCCTCGCATTACATATACCCAACAGCACGGCGCACTCACTCAGCCACGGTGGTGTGGTTTACACAGACAGCCGCCTATATCTGTTCCTACAGTAGCCTATTATCATCATCGTCATCATCATAATCGTCATCATCATCATCACATTTGACAGATTTACATTTGATACTATTTAAAGGGATGCTTCGGGATTTTGGCAATGAGGCGCTTTATCTACTTCCCCAGAGTCAGATGAACACGTGGATACCATTATGATAAAGGGCCTCATTGCCAAAATCCCGAAGTGTCCCTTTAAGCCTATAAGAAGGATATGAGGATACGATAGTAGCCTAACTAACCCATATCCATCCAGACACCTCAGTGGAGAGACAGGAAAGACTGGAGGACAGACATTGACCTGTCAGCATACTGTACTGTATATTAAAGGACCAACTAAATCATGACCACTTGATACAAGACCAAGAGACTGTCACTGTTCCTCAAGGCCCATATTCATAAAGAGTCAGAGAAGGAGTGCTGGTCCCCCCTGTCCATATAATCTCATTCCATATGATCTAAAAGGCAAAACTCATTCTAGATCAGCACCCAGAGGATCTCAGAGATTGAACGAGGGCCATTTTCAACCTTATGATTCACGGTGTAGAATTTGTCCAGTGATTTCTACTAACCCATTGGGCACAGATGTCAGTTCAACGTCTAGTTTTGATTGACATTTTGTGAGTTTTCAACTAATGTGAATTCAACGGGAAATTAACAAAGCATTTCACCATGTCATTGAATTTAGGCAAATCCAATCAGTTTTCCACGTTGATTCAACATCATTACATTGCATTTTGAGAGACTACTGTAGTGGGACTGACTGCAGGCTACTGATGTCAACCACTGACCAACCACAGCAGACTCTTTCTCTGTCTTTCTCTCTGTCTCGCTGTCTCTCTGTCTCTCTGTCTCTCTCTCTCTGTCTCTCTCTCTGTCTCTCTGTCTCTCTCTCTCTCTCTCTCTCTCTCTCTGTCTCTCTGTCTCTCTCTCTCTGTCTCTCTCTCTCTCTGTCTCTCTGTCTCTCTGTCTCTCTGTCTCTCTCTCTCTCTCTCTCTCTCTCTCTCTCTCTCTCTCTCTCTCTCTCTCTGTCTCTCTCTCTCTCTCTCTCTCTCTGTCTCTCTCTCCATGCTGTCTGCTGGCTCACTAATGGGTTCTGCTTTGAGATCCATTTCTATGTATTATGCATGTGTATGTCAGTAGAGGTTCTAATGGTGTCCACAATCTGTTCTTAGAAGTCCTGAATGAATGCTTCTGCGCCATGGCGTGGTGTGGGGTCGCTCCTCTCCTCCTCTCTGCTGTGGGCTGTATCAACCCATTGGGTTAACAGGTTCCAGGAAACACTTGCCTCTGACCAAAAGCAACACATGCAGCTGATGTCAAGCCTGATCACTGCATAATAGAGGTTGTGCAGCATTATTGGAATATAATAAGTTGATTCAATACACCCCCCCCCCCCCCCCCCCCCCCCCACAAACTACTATGTTTTCAACCTCACCATGTACCAGTTTGTTTATTATCAGTTTATTATCATGTGTTTCGTCACATGAAGCCATGGACCGTGTCAGAACTACACAGTCCAGTCAGCATGGCCTGCTCTTCACTGTGCTCTCCGTCACTCAGTTAGTCATCGACCTCAATCATCATTTTACTTTCTCCCTCCTTTCCGCCAGTATTGAGGGTGCCATGGTAATTATGTTTGATCAATAGTAGTTCCTAGTGCTTTTTGACGTCAGTTGGTTTCGGTTTGATACATATATTTTTTTAAATCATGTTTTTCGCTAGTTTAAAAAAAACATTAAATCTGCTATGCATTATGAGGGTTGAATGCTGTAACAACAAAGAATAAAACAATTTATAAAAGTCCCATGATGTTAGTCACTGCCCATTACTGCTTTATTAACCATAATTTATTAAAATTACTTTACTTGAATAAAATATTTCTGTTGTTCTGTATATTACATTTGTTTTATTTGATGACTTTATTATTTAATTCCAAGTCATCATCTCATCTCTATAGAGCTGCTGCCTATGCTGTCTGACAAAATCACTATTTTAGTGGTTCTTCAAAGTACATAAGACATACTTTAATGACTGCTGAATAGCAACTATCAATCACTTAAATCATATATTTTCAGGTAGAGATACCTCACGAAGCAGCTGTTCTATCCCTCTCGATCGCGCATTCTTCTTTCTTTTAGGTAGCAGGCGTAAAAGAAACGTACTTGACATGTAGGTGCAATTATGGTCATTGTAGTTAATTACCAGGGTTTCTGCACTAAACTGTGTAGAATATTGGCCTGTTGGAAACTACAACTCCCTACTACATCGCACAGTTCAGGGTTGATCTGATTTATCTCAGAAACTGCAAAATGTGCTCATTGAGCTCATGGAAAAAAACAAATGAAATGGAATTTAAATAATTGAACCAATGTTGGTCAATTAGTTGTTTAAAACCCCCAAATCACCGAAATGTCGGTTAATCGCTCAGTACTAATCAATAGAGGGGATGAGGTGTCCCCTATCTGTTAATCCTGGTGTTAGCCTGGTCTGGTCTGGAACCAGGGAAGCCCTCCTTCCCCCTCCCTCTCTCGCTCTCTCGCTCACACTCTGAATCTCTCTCACTCTGTCTGTCTCTCTCACTCTCCCTCACTCTCTCTCTCTTGTTCTTCTGCTTCTTCTAGCAAGAGGTTAGTGAAGTGGTGAGTGGGAAGATGGAGGGGAATACACAGTGTGTGGATCAGGGGATTGGGGTTGAGTCTAGAGAGGTTGACATGAGGAGGAGGATGAAAAAGCAGAATATAAAATAAGAAGAGATGAGGAGGCAGGAGATAAGAGAGGAGCGGAGGAGGCTGAGATACACAGGCATCAGTCATCATAGTGACAAAGATAGAAAAGAGATAGACAGACAGGCTGCAGCTTTGGGACTCTGCCATCTGACTGTGAACAAGTCTCATTTGTACCCTATTCCCTACATAGTGCACTACGTATAAGGGCTCTATCCAAAAGTAGTGAACTAATACAGTATAGGAAATAGGGAATAAGGGTATAAGAGACTGGAGTGGGAATCCATATGCTCTGCTCTTACAGATAGACCTCTTGGGTATGTCCCTGCCACTGAAAAACATCCCCACAGCATGATGCCGCCACCACCATGCTTCACTGTAGGGATGATGCCAGGTTTCCTCCAGGTTTCCTCCAAACGTGACGCTTGGCATTCAGGCCAAAGACTTAAATCTTAGTTTTATCAGACCAGAGAATCTTGTTTTTAATGTTCTGAGTGTCCTTTAGATGCCTTTTGGCAAACTCCAAGCGGGCTCTTTTACTGAGGAGTGGCTTCCGTCTGGCCACTCTACCATAAAAGCCTGATTGATGGAGTGCTGCAAAGATGGTTGTCCTTCTAGAAGGTTCTCCCATCTTCACAGAGGAACTCTGGAGCTCTGTCAGAGTGACCATCGGGTTCTTGGTCACCTCCCTGACCAAGGCCCCCGATTGCTCAGTTTGGCCCTTCCATCTCTAGGAAGGGTCTTGGTGGTTCCAAACTTGTTCCATTTAAGAATGATGGAGGACACTGTGTTCTTGGGGACATTCAATGCTGCAGACATTTTTTGGTACCCTTCCCTAGATCTGTGCCTCGACACAATCCTGTCTCGGAGCTCTACAGACAATTCTTTCGACCTCATGGCTTGGATTTTGCTCTGACATGTACTGTCAACTGTGGGACCTTATATAGACAGATGTGTGAGCCTTTCCAAATCATGTCCAATCAAATTAATTTACCACAGGTGGACTCCAATCAAGTTGTAGAAACATCTCAAGGATGATCAATGGAAACAGGATGAACCTGAGCTCAATTTTGAGGCTTATAGTAAATGGTCTGAATACTTATGTAAATAAGGTATTTCTATTTTTAATTTTTAATAACTTAACAAACATTCTAAAAACCTGTTTTCACTTTGTCATTATGGGGTATTATGTGTAGATTGATGAGGAAATGTTTTTATTTAATACATTTTAGAATGAGGCTGTAACGTAACGTGGTCCCGTGTGGCTCAGTTGGTAGAGCATGGCGCTTGCAACGCCAGGGTTGTGGGTTCAATTCCCACGGGGGGACCAGGGTTCAATTCCCACGGGGGGACCAGGATGAATATGTATGAACTTTCCAATTTGTAAGTCGCTCTGGATAAGAGCGTCTGCTAAATGACTTAAATGTAAATGTAAATGTAACAAAATGTGGAAAACAGGAAGGGATCTGAATACTTTGAGATAGAGAGCCACCCATCCATAGGCACAAGAACAAGGGTTATAAAGCAACGAGGTTAAATTGCTGTTTGTAGTTGGTCACAGGATAGCAGTGCTCGCCTAGTAGAGTACACATGATGTCAAGAATGCACACCACACAAACAAAAATACCTATAGTGCTGCTACACCTAGGAACGGCCATTCTCCTGGAGGAAAGCGGAGCTCACAGAGGGGTCGTGGCGCGAACAGGGAGCACAACAAGAAATAGACAACAGAGGACAGTCTCCGAATGTGACAGGGACATCTGGGTTCTTTCAAGCTCACACAGCGACACTGATTCTCTCAAAAGGACAGAGTGTGTGTTTGTGTGTGTAAGCATCAGCTTTATTATGTCATTAATGGCCAGGAATAGTAACATTTCAGTAAAGCCCAGCAAGGGGGCTTTTCAGGCCTTCTTTAGTGGATGTGTATTGTACGGACATCCTCCACTGCCTGAGGTCCCAAACTCTGTCTCATCCGGCTGATGGGACTGTCATGAAAAGAGGGTGGCTGAGTGGCATTCAAAGTGGTGTGTGCATTTGTGTGTGTGTGTATGAGAGGGGCATCTCTAAGTTGTGTGTGTGTATGTATGAGAGGGGCATCTCTAAGTTGTGTGTGTGTGTATGAGAGGGGCATCTCTAAGTTGTGTGTGTGTATGAGAGGGGCATCTCTAAGTTGTGTGTGTGTGTATGAGAGGGGCATCTCTAAGTTGTGTGTGTGTTCATGAATTCAAAACCTGTCCCAAAGGGGCATTTCTTCTTTGAAAAGCTTCTCTTTCAGCTGTGAACCAGATGTCTGATTTCATCCTGTTCTTTTTCTTCAATATAGAGAGAAATTGCAAACACTGCATGTATGGATGTGGTGTACTTATATGTGTTGACGTGAAGTTGATTGTCAATGTCATAAGGCATTTATGATATATGTAGTTAATATAGGGTGGCTGGTACCCTAGCGGTTAGAACATTGGGCCATTAACTGAGAGGTCACTAGTTTGAATCCCCGAGCCGACAAGGGGAAAAATCTGCCGATGTGCCCTTGAGCAAGGCACTTAACCCCTTGTCTCAGGGGGAGTGGGATATGCAAAAAAACGTCACACATGCGTATAATACACACTTGTAAATGTGTGAAACAGAATAAAATATATAAGCACCTACCAAATTATAATTATAATTTTGTTCTAACTATATATTTTTTCACATGTGATTATCGCACACTCACGCCTGCAAACACACACACATACACACACTCATGACACATCTGACACACATTCGCCCCTGCCAAGTGGAAAGTTATTCTAACGATCGTCTGTTGAAGGTGTGGACCAAAGCGCAGCGTGTTAAGTGTTCATGCTTTTTTAATTAAAACTGAACACTGAGACAAAATAACAAAAATAGAACAACACGAAATAGTTCTGTCTGGTGCAGACACAAAACAGAAAACAACTACCCACAAAAACCATGTGGGAAAAAGCTACCTAAATATGGTTCCCAATCAGAGACAACGATAGACAGCTGCCTCTGATTGAGAACCACACCCGGCCAAACAACAAAGAAATACAAAACATAGAAAATGAACATAGAATGCCCACCCAAATCACACCCTGAACAAACCAAAATAGAGACATAAAAAGCTCTCTACGGTCAGGGCTTGACAGTTATCACCACATCAAGCCTCGTTAGCTCACATGAAATAGAATCAACACTTACTGTGTTTGTGTGTATGTGGCTGTGTGTGTGTGTGTGTGTTACACTAAACACCGCTCCCTTTTTAAAATCACTGAATAAATTCACAATGAACCTAATGGCGCAACATCATATTTTTTGTTATCTGATGAATACCCACAATTCTCTGGCTTTGACCCAATTTCATTTCCATTTCATGCTCAGATTTATTCAATTACCCAGAAATACATGAGAACCAACGTGATAAAGAAACAATCAACAAATCTTCATCTAAACATCTCCATCCAGTGAGCTACATCTGCTTCCATCCAGTGAGCTACATCTGCTTCCATCCAGTGAGCTACATCTGCTTCCATCCAGTGAGCTACATCTGCTTCCATCCAGTGAGCTATATCTGCTTCCATCCAGTGAGCTACATCTGCTTCCATCCAGTGAGCTACATCTGCTTCCATCCAGTGAGCTACATCTGCTTCCATCCAGTGAGCTACATCTGCTTTTAGTTTTAAAGCACCGTATTGCTGGAACAAAATTCTAAATACATTTCACCTTAATGTTCTGGTGACATTTGGGCGCGTTAGAGTACTGAATGGGGACTTATTTGTGGAGGAATGTAACTGTTTTTCTGCGTGATCTGTGATGTTTTACACGTGCTTCCCATGACTGTGTTTTTGTATTTTAGTGTATATTTTGTGTATAATTATGTTGTATTGTGCAGGGCACATTGAAAAAGAGACCTAGGTCTGAATATATCTTCCCTGGTAAAATAAAACTCCTAGCCCCACTCCAATCCTCTTCTACGATATTGATTTGTAGGCTCAATGAGACTAATTATTGCCATATTTTGCAATCATTGCACTATGATGCACTGTGGTAGGCTCTCTGTCTCTGTCTCAGTCTCCCCCGCACGTGTACATTTAAGACTCCGTTCTCCATTTGTGTTGCAAATGAACTGGTCTGTGAGAGGATTCAACGAGCCTGGGTGTCAGGAGGAGAGGGAAGAGGGTGAGAGGGGCTGCTGAGAAGTAATCAAAAGATCCTCTTCCTGGCAGGCTTATGCTGAGTAAACATGGAGGGAGCAACACCACCTCTCCTGTCCTCCCCTCCCCTCTGTTATTTCTGGAGACTGCTGCCTGCCCAGCATTACTGAAGCTGCATATAATATGAATTTAATTCAGTGTGTTTACTAGTTCATTAGGTTTTAGGATAGCAGTTGATCTCCGGTGGTGGTGGTGAGAGAGGAAGGAAGCAGACTTTGAAGATGATGATGATTTTTTTTACAATGCAGGCAAGCTCCCCATTTATCCCCACCCCCCCCCCCCCCCCCCCCCCTCTGCTTCATCTTCTTGTCACCTACTGTACATTCAACTGACTTCCACTAGACCACTCCAATGTTTTATGAGGCTATAGCGGAACTAGATTTCAAGTGCATTTTGGAATTTGAAGATAACTGTTGTCAAAGATTAAACGATTTTCAAACTCAAGCCTCTCTCTTCCAGGGCTTTTAAGATCACTGCCAGCAAGCATGTATCAGAGGCCCTGTCCCAAACAATTACCATTAACATGTCATGTACAGGTCATTGCCGTGTACTCTGTTGTGTGGGGCACTGGAAGGGCTTTGCAAAGGCAGGGAGGATTCACTGATTCAGGCAGTGGACTGCTGGCCTGTTCCCAGATCAGTTTATGCTGTTTTGCCAACTACTATAGTCATTGTCATAGGATTTGGCAAGACAGCATAAAAGCGTGCTGGGAACAGGCTTATGGACTGCTGGACACAGGAGTCAATGTGGACTGGAGGTCCCTCACCTTTATTAGATTATAGCAGTTGGATCTCATGAGGAACCCAAGTCATTGCTGCAGTAGATGTAGGCCCACAGACAAGGACTTGCAAAAGACATGTCTCTTCCAAACAACAGCCTCTGCCATATCAGTGTATTTGTTTGCTTTCTGGCACCGGGCGAAATATGTACTCAGCTGAGGTTGTTCGATGTTTCCACGAGTGATATCCATCTGTAGCATGTGGGAGCTACCATCTCTCAGACAGACAGAGAGTGAGTGTGAGGGTCGGGATGGGCCTTATGCATGCATGTCCTGCCCTGGGCCATACAGCAGGGGCCATCTTGGTGGCCTTCCAGGAGAAACTTCCACGGCAGCCCAACCGCCCACCACTGGAGCTGTGACAGGGCTGGAACTACACACAGAATAACATGTAAAACTCACATATAATATACCACACTTACATTCAGAAGTGATTTATAGGATATCTGTGGATGAAACTCCCCACCTCCCCTCCCCTGTATGGCCGGCCCCACCCCATCCACACCCCCTCCTCCTACACCCTGTATGTATCCCAAATGGCACCCTATTCCCTATTTAGTGCACTACTTTTGACCAGGGCCCATAGTTTGCGTTCTTCAGGCTGTTGCAGCTTGCATAGTGAGAGAGTTAAGATGAAATCAGTAAATTGTATTGTAAGTACTATATGTTTGGAGCTGATAATGCGTTCAGATAGATGCATTGTGTTGGCTTGGCCACTGTAGGTTTGACCTGGATGCATGGCCTTAGTTTCCCTTGCCCGCTATATGTAATTGGAGAGTGCTTTGTGTCCCCCAAATGGCACCCTATTCCCTTTATAGTGCACTACTTTTGACAAGGGCCCATAGGTCAAAAGCTCTGGTCAAAAGTAGTGCACTATATAGGGAGGTACAGTGCCATTTGGGACACACACTTAACCTTCCTTTCATTGGCCTCCAGCACTATACAACTACCTCTGTATTTGTGACATGCAATATACAGTCAGACCATGGTAATGCCTACAGTGTGACAGGAAGAAACAGCTTTTGGAGAGATACTTGATCATGCCTTGTTGATGAAACTCTCTAAAATCTGAAAAGAAGTGTGGTCTGAATTGGCAAGTGGAGGACCGGACAATACACTGTCCTCCAATACACCTTTGGAAAAGCATGGAACACACACACACCCCAGTCACTCTTACTAGAATACATTTTTTATAATTGATGGCTGTTAAAAATAGATCCTGTAGTGGTTATCTTAAACTGTGACCGAGGCAGAGGGCAGAGGCAATATCCAATGCTTACCGGTGTGAAACAAGGCTACATTTAAATTGAAAACACTGAAATGAAATGGGGCTCCTTCATGTTTTCCTCATATGTTTTTGCTTTGTTGCATAATTGCTGTGTATTTTTCCTCAATATGAGTTGCTAGTTACTACTCACACAGTCTCCTTCAGAATATGGGCACCTACATGAGCGTGGTTTGCTTACTAAAGGTCTTTGCCATACTGAAGAGCTTATGTTCTAGAAGGTTCTAGAAGGCTCATATATCAGATCTCATAAGGTTCTAGAGAGCCCATCAGATCAGATCACATAAGATTCTAGAGAGCTCATCAGATCAGATCACATAAGGTTCAAGGTTCTAGAGGGCTCATCAGATCACAAGTTTCTAGAAGGTTCCTGTCCCACAGCCAGAGAGATAGAGTTTGTAACATACTGTAATGTATCTCATGGTAATGAGGTAAGTGTGAGGCAGCTTGGCAGTAACTAGCCCTATACTTTATCCTATACTATACTTTATCCAAACCAAACCAATCAGGACCAATCAGGACAAACATTTCCTTATTTTAGTTAATGATTTTCCAAATCTGGAAAAATCCATTGAAGCGTGACTGTGTTTTAATCTCTACTGACTACACAGCACTAGTTAGTCACCAATCACCTTGTAGGGCTGCTTCTCATACTACCTGATTCTCCTGCTTCTTATACTACCTGATTCTCCTGGTTCTCATACTACCTGATTCTCCTGCTTCTCATACTACCTGATTCTCCTGCTTCTCATACTACCTGATTATCCTGCTTCTCATACTACCTGATTCTCCTGCTTCTAATACTACCTGATTCTCCTGCTTCTAATACTACCTGATTCTCCTGCTTCTAATACTACCTGATTCTCCTGCTTCTAATACTACCTGATTCTCCTGCTTCTAATACTACCTGCTTCTCCTGCTTCTAATACTACCTGATTCTCCTGCTTCTAATACTAGTTGATTCTCCTGCTTCTAATACTACCTGATTATCCTGCTTCTAATACTACCTGATTCTCCTGCTTCTAATACTACCTGATTCTCCTGCTTCTAATACTACCTGCTTCTCCTGCTTCTAATACTACCTGATTCTCCTGCTTCTAATACTAGTTGATTCTCCTGGTTCTCATACTAGCTCTTTCTCCTGGTACTCATACCAATTTATTTTCCTGGTTTACATACTAGCTGGTTCTCCTGGTTCTCATACTAGGTGGTTCGCCTGGTTCTCCTGGTTCTAGTACTAGTTGATTCTCCTTGTTCTCTTACCAATTGATTTGGCCGGTTCTCATACTAGCTGGTTCTCCTGGTTCTAATACGAGTTGATTTTCCTGGTTTTCATTGTAGTTGGTTCTCCTGGACTGCCTGTTCTCCACTGGAATATGGACTAGATTCAGTGGTGACATTTTATTCATTTATTTTCAGTAGTAGTATTCTGAGTGTGCTCTCCAAAGGGCACTAGAGGACCTGGTAAATAAAGAAACAGATTATTTATTTATGGAACTTTCAAGCTGTACGTTAACTGTGCGTTGCCAGACAGGGTGTGTATGAGGTGTAGTGTGTGTGTGTGTGTGTGGCTGTTGCCTGGGTTCTTTGTTGGAAGTGAGGGACCTTGGTACTTGCTGAGCTGCCATTGGGGAGTGTATAAGAAGATGAGTCACATGACCTTGTGGAAGCTTCCCATTGCTTTGATGGACTGGTTTGCTGTGGAAGTAGAACGGATTGGCTAATAACTCAGGATTCGTAACCTGGTTACTGTACTGTACTGTATGTAGTGCCTCTATTGAAATGCATGTATAGGGTAGGTGTTGTATGTGTGCAGTGCAGCCCCTGTGAAAAGAAGCCCAGACACCTATACCCCAGCCCTAGCCCTATACTCAAGCCCCAACCCCAGCTCCAGCCTTATACCCCAGCCCTAGCCCTATACTCAAGCCCCAACCCCAGCTCCAGCCTTATACCCCAGCCCTAGCCCTAGCCCTATACTCAAACCCCAACCCCAGCTCCAGCCTTATACCCCAGTCCCAGCCCTATACTCAAGCCCCAACCCCAGCTCCAGCCTTATACCCCAGCCCTAGCCCTATACTCAAGCCCCAAACCCAGCTCCAGCCTTATACCCCAGCCCTAGCCCTATACTCAAGCCCCAACCCCAGCTCCAGCCTTATACCCCAGCCCTAGCCCTATACTCAAGCCCCAACCCCAGCTCCAGCCTTATACCCCAGTCCCAGCCCTATACTCAAGCCCCAACCCCAGCTCCAGCCTTATACCCCAGCCCTAGCCCTATACTCAAGCCCCAACCCCAGCTCCAGCCTTATACCCCAGCGCTAGCCCTATACTCAAGCCCCAACCCCAGCTCCAGCCTTATACCCCAGCCCTAGCCCTATACTCAAGCCCCAACCCCAGCTCCAGCCTTATACCCCAGCCCTAGCCCTATACTCAAGCCCCAACCCCAGCTCCAGCCTTATACCCCAGTCCCAGCCCTATACCCCACCCCTTTACCCCGACCCAATACTCCAGCCTCAGCCCCAGCGCTACTTTCTAGCTTCAGCCCCATCCCTACATCCTAGCTTCAGCCCTACCTCCAGCCTCAGCTCCAGCTTCCCTTCCATGCCCCATCCCTACATCATGCCCCAGCCTCTCTCCCTACCACAGCCACAGCCTCATCCTTCAGCCCCATCCCCACCCTCTCTGCCATACCCCACCTCCATCCTCAGGCCCATCCCTACATCAAGCCCGTCTCTCTCCCCAGCTACACCCAGCCTCTCTCTTTCCAGCCCCATCCCTGAGATGTTATTTTGGGCAGCAGGGATTATTAAACCATCCTCTGACTCACCACTGCTTTTTCATTACCTCCTCACTTTCTATGGAGCTAGACAGCTGCCCCGTGTTCCCTTTGATTTCAAATGCAGCTTGCTCACTGGAATGAAAAATGCATACTTAGCAGAACCAGAAAGAATTGTGTGTGTGTGTGTGTGTGTGTGTGTGTGTGTGTGTGTGTGTGTGTGTGTGTGTGTGTATGTGTGTGTGTGTGTGTGTGTGACGGAAGGAGAGAGAGAATCCGACATTGATTCAGAGAGAATCAAAGAGTGCGAGAGAGAGAAGATGGTGGGGAGGCAGTGGGTCTGCCTGCATGAAAAATACATTTTCTACCATTGGAAGAAAACAATACTGGAGTTACAATGAAAATGTGGTGTTATGAATAGCTTGACAAGTCACAATATGCTCTGTACAGGGCCTGGTGTATGGAGATCAACAATGGTTGACAAGTATTCAACATGCAGTAGACTAGGAAGTTAGAACTTGGAAAATAGAACTCAAATGATGTAAGTCATTATAAAAGAGAAGAGCTGACCTCAGCGCTGAACAAACATATGCTTGCTATGTGTACTGCACTGTACTGTACTGTACTGCATTGTACTGTACTGCAGTGTACATACTGCACTGTACTGTACTGCAGTGTACATACTGCACTGTACTGCATTGTACTGTACTGTACTGCAGTGTACATACTGCACTGTACTGCATTGTACTGTACTGTACTGCAGTGTACATACTGCACTGTACTGCATTGTACTGTACTGTACTGCAGTGTACATACTGCACTGTACTGCATTGCACTGTACTGCATTGCACTGTACTGCATTGTACATACTGCACTGTACTGCACTGTACTGAATTGTACTGTACTGCATTGTACTGCACTGTACTGAATTGCACTGCACTGTACTGCACTGCACAGTACTTATTTATCTTCAATGCCTGTAGAGAGTAAACCTAAATGTGTTTACAGTACAGTATATTCAACTGCCATAGCAGCGTTGGGTGTTGGCCTGTTTTGGTTTGAAGGATTAGTTGATTCACATGTGCTGAAGTCTGGTCACAGATGAGCAGCAAACGCATGTATTTATTCGACTTGACAAAAATATTTATTGGGTGTGCCTCTGGTGTTACTTTCAGTCGGCCATGAGACTGCTGTGCTTTGCTGTGTGCTCTGCTGTGTGTGTGACTGTGTGTGTGACTGTGTGTGTGACTGTGTGCTGCTCCTAGAATACTCCAGTGAACAGACAGACAGTTTGGCAGACAGAAGTGTTTTGTGTCTAGATGCTGTTTTTGAAATTTGAACGATGTACAGACAGTTAGTTAGATACTTACAATAACATTTTCTCTTCAGGGAGAAGCAGTATGTCACTCCCTGGCCTTAGTATTCTTTGTTTTCTTAATTATTTTAGTTAGGTCAGGGTGTGACATGGGGAATGTATGTGTTTTTTGTAGTGTATAGGGTGGTTGTAAGGTTTAGGGGGTTTATTAGAGTAGTTGGGTTTATGTTTAGTATAGTAGTCTAGCTGTGTCTATGGTTGAGTGTAGGTATCTAGGAAAGTCTATGGTTGCCTGAATTGGGTCTCAATTAGAGACAGCTGGTTATTGTTGTCTCTGATTGGGAGCCATATTTAAGGCAACCATAGGCTTTAGCTGTTTGTGGGGAATTGTCTATGTCGAAGTGTTTTGTGTCAGCACTGATGTTTGTATAGCTTCACGGTCGTCTGTTCTGTTTGTTGTTTTGTTTTTTCCTTCTTTAAAATAAAAGAAGATGTACTTTCCACGCGCTGCGCCTTGGTCCTCTCTCAGTCCCGTTGACGATCGTGACAGAATTCCCCACCACTTATGCGGATCAAGCAGCGTGAAAAGCGGCAACAGGAGCAGCGCAAGGAGGAATGGAAATGGGAGCGTAATATGGACTACACTACGTGGGAGGAGATCGACAGGTGGGCGATGACCCAGGGCGAGTGCCGGAGCCAGCCTGGGATTCTCTGGCGCAGTGTGAGGAGGGATACCGGCGAATGGAGGCAGCACGACGACGCGGTAGGAAGCCTGTGAGTCAGCCCAAAAAATTTCTTGGGGGGGGGGCGTAGAGGTAGTGGGCCGAGGGCAGGTAGGAGACCTGCGCCCACTTCACAGGCTAACCGTGGAGAGCGGGAGTACGGGCGAACACCGTGTTACGCAGTAGAGCGCACGGTGTCTCCTGTACGTGTTCATAGCCCGGTGCGGGTTATTCCACCTCCCCGCACTGGTAGGGCTAGATTGGGCATTGAGCCAGGTGCCATGATGCCGGCTCAACGCGTCTGGTCTCCAGTGCGTCTCCTCGGGCCGGCATACATGGCACCAGCCTTACGCATGGTGTCCCCGGTTTGCCTACATAGCCCGGTGCGGGTTATTCCACCTCCCCGCACTGGTCGGGCGACGGGGAGCATTCAACCAGGTAAGGTTGGGCAGGCTCGGTGTTCAAGGGAACCAGTACGCCTGCACGGTCCGGTATTTCCGGCACCACCTCCCCGCCCCAGTCCAGTTCCACCAGTGCCTACACCACGTAACAGGCTTCCAGTGTGTCTCCAGAGCCCTGTTCCTCCTCCACGCACTCGTCCTATGGTGCGTGTCTCCAGCCCGGTACCACCAATTCCGGCACCACGCACTAAGCCTCCTGTGCGTCTCCAGAGTCCTGTGCATCCTGTTGCTGCTCCCCGCACTAGCCCTGAGATGCGTGTCCCCAGCCCGGTACCACCAGTTCCGGCACCACGCACTAGGCCTAATGTGCGTCCCCAGGGTCCAGTATGCCCTGTTCCTTCTCCCCGCACTAGCCTGAAGGTGCGTGTCCTTAGCCCGGTGCCTCCAGTTCCGGTACCACGCACCAGGCCTACAGTGCGCCTCATCCGGCCAGAGCCATCCGTCTGCCCAGCGCCATCTGAGCCATCCGTCTCCCCAGCGCCATCTGAGCCATCCGTCTCCCCAGCGCCATCTGAGCCATCCGTCTCCCCAGCGCCGTCTGAGCCATCCGTCTCCCCAGCGCCGTCTGAGCCATCCGTCTCCCCAGCGCCGTCTGAGCCATCCGTCTCCCCAGCGCCGTCTGAGCCATCCGTCTGCCCCGAGCCATTAGAGCCGCCCGTCTGTCCCGAGCCGTCAGAGCCGTTAGTCAGTCAGGAGCCGCTAGAGCCATTCGTCAGTCAGGATCTGCCAGAGCCGCCAACCAGACAGGATCTGCCAGAGCCGCCAACCAGACAGGATCTGCCAGAGCCGCCAACCAGACAGGATCTGCCAGAGCCGCCAACCAGACAGGATCTGCCAGAGCCGCCAACCAGACAGGATCTGCCAGAGCCGTCAGCCAGCCATGAGCAGCCAGATCCGTCAGCCAGCCATGAGCAGCCAGATCCGTCAGCCAGCAATGAGCAGCCAGATCCGTCAGCCAGCCATGAGCAGCCAGATCCGTCAGCCAGCCATGAGCAGCCAGATCCGTCAGCCAGCCATGAGCAGCCAGATCCGTCAGCCAGCCATGAGCAGCCAGATCCGTCAGCCAGCCATGAGCAGCCAGATCCGTCAGCCAGCCATGAGCAGCCAGATCCGTCAGCCAGCCATGAGCCGTACAGCCAGGATCCGCCAGAGCCGTCCAGCCAGGATCCGCCAGAGCCGTCATCCAGCCAGGATCCGTTCCTCAGTCCGGAGCTGCCGTCCCTCAGTCCGGAGCTGCCCCTTATCCTGGTGCTGTCCCTTATCCTGGTGCTGCCCCTTAGTCCGGTGCTGCCCCTTAGTCCGGTGCTGCCCCTTAGTCCGGTGCTGCCCCTTAGTCCGGTGCTGCCCCTTAGTCCGGTGCTTCCCCTTAGTCCGGTGCTGCCCCTTAATCCAGTGGGGTTAATGTGGAGGGTGGCCATTTGGAGGAGGCTACGTAAGCGGGTAGTGACTATGGTGGGGTGGGGACCACGACCAGTGCCGGAGCCGCCGCCGTGGACGGACGCCCACCCAGACCCTCCCCTAGACTATGTGCTGGTGCGCCCGGAGTTCGCACCTTAAGGGGGGGGTTATGTCACGCCCTGGCCTTAGTATTCTTTGTTTTCTTAATTATTTTAGTTAGGTCAGGGTGTGACATGGGGAATGTATGTGTTTTTTGTAGTGTATAGGGTGGTTGTAAGGTTTAGGGGGTTTATTAGAGTAGTTGGGTTTATGTTTAGTATAGAAGTCTAGCTGTGTCTATGGTTGAGTGTAGGTATCTAGGAAAGTCTATGGTTGCCTGAATTGGGTCTCAATTAGAGACAGCTGGTTATTGTTGTCTCTGATTGGGAGCCATATTTAAGGCAACCATAGGCTTTAGCTGTTTGTGGGGAATTGTCTATGTCGAAGTGTTTTGTGTCAGCACTGATGTTTGTATAGCTTCACGGTCGTCTGTTCTGTTTGTTGTTTTGTTTTTTCCTTCTTTAAAATAAAAGAAGATGTACTTTCCACGCGCTGCGCCTTGGTCCTCTCTCAGTCCCGTTGACGATCGTGACACAGTAGCATAGACTAGAGTACCACCTTAATGCTTTTCTCTGTTGGGCTCGGCCTACGTAGCTTGGCAGTGGCGCTAGCAGCTTCACAGGAGACATAGTTGGCAGCGTGACGTCTGTTTAGCTTTCAAGTCAGGAGTATGATATAAACATGGCATAAACACACATGCCTGCAGCAGCCCTGCTACCATGGTCAATTAGAGGTGTGTGTGTGTGTGTGTGTGTGTGTGTGTGTGTGTGTGTGTGTGTGTTTGTATGGTGTGTGAATGTTGCCAGCTGTCCCACCACTGTGTGTGTGAGAGGACTGTATAGGTTTACAATGTTATTGAATGTCACAGTAGAACAATCCATGCCATCCTGTTGAGAGACAGTCTCAGGTCTCCCTCTGGTTTGCAAATGTTAACACTGCATGTGTGTGTCCCAAATTGCACCCTATTCCCTATATAGTGCACTGCTTTCCCTAGGTAGTGCATTGTGGTGTCATTTGGGACACAGCCCAGATGTTGTTGAGGGAGAGACAGACAGTGCAGGCCAGGGGTTTACTGGGGGCTGGGTGTGGGAGATGGGCTGGTTGGCACAACACTCCTTTTTAAAGACCAGCTCATTCAGTAAGAGTACTGCTGTTTCCTCCCTCTGTGTGTCCTCACTCACCCAGCTTAACAGGCCCACAGAGGAGTTACTGGAAATCAGAGTCCCATTGCAGAGTCCCATTGCAGAATCCCATACTACTGCACCCATCCACCACACTCCCTCACTCCACTACCACAGAAGGGCACAGCTAAAACAGGTCATTGGAAGAGGCTACGTCATTATGGTGGCGCAGCTTCAGAAAAACTATTTGATCCATTTGGTGATGCGCACTAATAATGGTAGATAGATAGAGATTATCTCTCTCTCTGTCTCTCTGTCTCTCATATTTGATGCCCTGAAATCCCTTTGGGGAGGGAGAAAACATGCATAGGAGGCGCCCCAAATGCCACCCTGTTCCCTATGTAGAGCACAACTTTTGGGCCCTGGTCAAAAGTAGTGCACTACATAGGGGATAAGGGTGCCATTTGGGACAGAGACATAATTTGTTCAGTTTCAGGAGGATCATTGTGGTCAGAGCGCAACTCTGTTGAATGGGATTATAGGTCAGTCTGATCTACAGGGTATGCTGCCTGCCTGCCTGGGTTTCATTGGGTGATAACCGACTGGCAGCCAGTAATCAGCTGAGGAGAGGAGCTAACATCCAGTACTGTAATCCTCTCCTGGAGAGGACGCCATTGCTCGACCTCCAGGCACACACACATACGCGCGCACACACACACCAGGGTATTAAACCAGAACTCTCCGGCCTCCACCCCTCCACAGTTCCCATCCCAGCAGTCTTTGCAGCAGCAGGTCGTGCTGTAAGTGGTGCCCATCGCCCCTGTCCGGCAGTGTGGCCAGGACGGTAGCAGTGGGAAGAGAGAGAGGACACAGCTGGCAGACTGGACAGGGAGGATGAAAGGGAGCTGTCTCTCTAATCTAAAGCCACTAATTCTGGATGGATATCATTTTGGATCATTTGCATGACGGCGTTTTGAGGGGCCACAAGTCTCCGTTTTTGTTGCTGCGAAATTTTACATCTTGGAGTCTTGGATTGTACTGTAGTTAGGCCACTGGGGATTGGCTGGGTGTTTGTTAGCCGTGTAGTAACACCACTAAGGTTTGTCTGGGTGAGTGTTAGACTTGTAGTAACACCAGTAAGGATTGGCTGGCTGGGTGTCAGCCTTGGGGGCCTCCAGACAGGCGGCAGGCGGGCGGCTGACTCAGTCTTGGAACTAGTCTGTGAAGATGCATGGGCTCTAAATGGACTCTGAGTAGTTTCTCCTTTCTATCTCTTCCAAGAGTGGTCGTCTGTCTCTGATTCCTCTTTGTTGAGACATGAACACTCAGCCTGTCTTTTCACTTATCTCATTTTAATAAAGACTTTTTCCTCCCACCGACCATATATGGTCGTCATTAGGCGGACCAAATTTGCTGTAAGATGGAGAGCTGTAGCTACGCAGCGCTAGTCATTTGTTTTCATTGACTTCTCTCCATTATCCGTGAAGTAGAGGTGGCACAATCCCCACGGGGGGCAGGCTCGCGTTTTAGCCGTGATTGCTTTTCACTCTCTTATTTAACATGTTTCAGCACAACCCCAGCCTGATCCTGCTGCTGGTGCATCACACAGGCGGAACCGGAGTGCAGCTGGTGCGTCAGTCGGAACCGGAGTGCAAAGACCACGCATAGCCCCTCTCCATCTTGCTCAGTCTCACTATAGTAGGGAAATAACACAAACAAACAGCAAAGCGGCTCAGGTCTGAAACGGAGTTGTTTTGGATGTTTTGGAGCTGAAAAGTAAAAGGGAGAGACCAAGGCCATGTGTTTGCGTGGAGCAGCGAGGAAGCAATTTGAGATGAACTGCATCCCTGGATCTGACAGTAGAATACAGTAAGGTTTTTATCATCTATTGTTGCATATCAGTCCTCAATGCTACCAGCCTCAACTAGGACTGTTGGACACCTTTTCTTATTATCTTGCCGACCCAAACTTTACTGTGGATATTTTATTTTCACATAGTCCTTTCTAACACTATGATGGATGTGTAACCAGTGTGGCTGGTAGTTACTAGGGACCTCACGATACGATATTATCATGATACTTAGGTGCCGATACAATATGTATTGCTATTCTCACTATTCTATATGCATTGCGATTCGATACGGTGATTTTATTGCGATTTGAAGTTCCAAATATATTGCTCTATATACAAGAGAGAGACATAATAAAAACAAGTTTTGATCTGTCATGGAAATAAAAGTGCTGAAAATAAGTTGGTCTACTATTTAAAAAGAAGACGGAGAACAAGCTAATACAGCCAACCAGCGCTAGCTAACACTACCTAGCTTTTTGTACAAATCGATACTTTTAATTTGGTCCAAAATAATACTGCCAAATGTTTTTTCCCCATCAATAGTAACCAGGCCAGCCCAGTACAGCTCCTCTTGGCTGGCCTCAGCAGAGAGAAAAGGCTATTGGTGAGATGTTCTCTAGGACAGTTGATTATTATTATCCCTGCACTAATAGCAGTATGAACATAGACGTCTGTCTGCTCTGACATAAAGTAGGGGGTTTAAGGAAGGGAATTCTGTGTGTCTCTGTGTGTGTGTGTCTCTGTGTGTGTGTGTCTCTGTGTGTGTGTGTCTCTGTGTGTGTGTGTCTCTGTGTGTGTGTGTCTCTGTGTGTGTGTGTCTCTGTGTGTGTGTGTCTCTGTGTGTGCGTGTCGGTGTTGGTGCGTGTCAATGTATGTATGTATGTATGTATGTATGTATGTATGTATGTATGTATGTATGTATGTGATTGCGAGTGTGAAACCAGCAGTAACCATGAAGGGTACATCAGTCACTGAAAGCTTTTTCATTGACTTTCCCTTATTGATCTTTCCTGTTGTTGGCATTCCTTTGGTTTTTAATGGAATATCAGCAGAGCCCTGGGAAACAGTGAAAACGGTATGCCTTCTCTAATTCTAATCCAAGAACACCTTATGAATCTTTGGAGAAACTGAATTATAGCGCCCTTGTTATGATATGTTCGTGTTGCAAAGATCAATGCTTTATTGCTATTGTCCACTTCAGGATAGTTTGTGGCATTGTGTATATGTGAAAAGACATTACAAAAACAAACACAGGACAGAGATAGTAACATACAATATGTTGTTCATGTAAACAGAGCAGCATGTACAGCACTCCCATCTTTGACGTTGTACTCCAATTTTTGATGTTGTACTCTCAGCTTTGACCTTGTAAAAAAGGTTGTACACAGTATCTTAAGGATGGTTTCTGGGTCGATCAGGTCAAGAGAGCGAAGGGAGCGTATAGCTCTGTGAACAGCACACACACACCTCCTGTCTCCTCTCACTGTAAATCAGTCAGAGGCTGTGTTTTGCAGATGTTCCCAATAATGTATGTTTGATAACCCCGTTTTTATGACAACCTGCATCAAACGTTCATGATTTGTCACCACAGAGGGCATCCTGCTGGAGCCCCAGAAAACACTTAATCATCACCACACACACACGCACACGCACACGCACACGCACACGCACACGCACACGCACACGCACACACACACACTAACAACACACAACCTATATACCAGTCACATGCATCACCATGTTAAAGAGCACCACATTTAAATCAAATCAAATTTTATTGGTCACATACACATATTTAGCAGGTGTTATTGCAGGTGTAGTGAAATGCTTATGTTCCTAGCTCCAACAGTGCAGTAGTATCTAACAATTCACAACAACACACAAATCTAAAAGTAAAAGAATGGAATTAAGAATATATAAATATTAGATTGACTAAAATACAGTAGACTAGAATACTGAATATACATATGAGATGAGTAAAACAGTATGTAAACATTATTCAAGTGACTAGTGTTCCATTATTAAAGTGGTCAGTGATTCCATGTCTATGTTTATAGGGCAGCAGCCTCAAAGGTGCAGGGTTGTTTAACCAGGTGGAAGCCGGCTAGTGATGGCTATTTTACAGTCTGATGGCAGTTGCAGTACCAGGCCGTGATACAGCCCGACAGGATGCTCTCAATTGTGCATCTCTAAAAGATTGTGAGGGTTTTAGGAGCAAAGCCAAGTTTCTTCAGCCTCCTGGGGTTGAAGAGACGCTGTTGCGCATTCTTCACCACACTGTCTGTGTGGGTAGACCATTTCAGATCCTCAGTGATGTGTACGCGAAGTAACTTTCCACCTTCTCCACAGTGGTTCCGTCAATGTGGATGGGGGCGTGCTGCCTCTGCTGTTTCCTGAAGTCCACAATCAGCTCCTTTTGTTGTTTTTTTTACGTTGAGTGAGAGGTTATTTTCCTGGCACCACTCTCCCAGGCCCCTCACCTCCTCCCTGTAGGCTGTCTCGTCATTGATGGTGATCAGGCCTACTACTGCTGTGTCATCTGCAAACTTGATGATTGAGTTGGAGACGTGCGTGTCCACACAGTCGTGGGTGAACAGGGAGTACAGGAGAGGGCTGAGGACGCACCTTGTGGGGCCCCTGTGTTGAGGATCAGGGAAGTGGAGGAGTTGTTTCCTACCTTCACCACCTGGGGGGCGGCCCGTCAGGAAGTCGAGGACCCAGTTGCACAGGGCGGGGTTCAGACCCAGGGCTCCGAGCTTAATGATGAGCTTGGAGGGTACTATGGTGTTGAATGCTGACCTGTAGTCAATGAACAGCATTCTTACATAGGTATTCTTTTTGCCCAGATGGGATAGGGCAGTGTGCAGTGTGATGGCGATTGCATCATCTGTGGATCTATTGGGGCGGTAAGCAAACTGAAGTGGATCTAGGGTGTCAGGTAAGGTAGAGGTGATATGATCCTTGACTAGCCTCTCAAAGCACTTCATGATGACAGAAGTAAATGCTACAGGGCGATAGTCATTTAGTTCATTGACCTTTGCTTTCTTGGGTACAGGAACAATGGTGGACATCTTGAAGCAAGTGGGGACAGCAGACTGGGATAGGGAGATTGAATATGTCCGTAACACTCCAGCCAGATGGTCCGCGCATGCTCTGAGAACGCGGCTCGGGATGCCGTCTGGGCCGGCAGCCTTGTGAGGGTTAACACGCTTAAATGTCTTACTCACGTCGGCCACGGAGAAGGAGAGCCCACAGTCCTTGATAGCGGGCCACGTCGGTGGCACTGTGTTATCCTCAAAGCGGGCAAAGTTTAGCTTATCCGGAAACAAGACGTCGATGTCCGCGACGGCGCTGCTTTTCCTTTTGTAGTTTGTGATTGTCTGTAGACCCTGCCACATACGTCTTGTGTCTGAGCCGTTGAATTGCGGCTCCACTTTGTCTCTGTACTGACGTTTTGCCTGTTTGATTGCCTTACAGAGGGAATAACACCACTGTTTGTATTCGGCCATATTCCTTGTCATGGTTAAATGAGGTGGTTTGTGCTTTTTTTTTTTTGCTGCCATCTATACACAATTTCTGGTTTGGGTAGGTTTTAAAAGTCACAGTGGGTACAACATCTCCTATACACTAACTGATGAACTCAGTCATCGTATCCGTGTATTTGTCAATGTTATTGTCAGAGGCTACCCGGAACATATTCCAGTCTGTGTGATCAAAACAATCTTGAAGCATGGATTCCAATTGGTCAGACCAGCGTTGAATAGACCTTAGCACGGGTACTTCCTGTTTGAGTTTCTGCCTATAGGAAGGGAGGAGGAAAATGGAGTCGTGATCAGATTTGTCGAAAGGAGGGAGGGGGAGTGCCTTGTAGGCATTTCGAAAAGTTGAGTAGCAGTGGTCCAATGTTTTTCTAGAGTGAGTACTACAGTCAATGTGTTGGAAGAACTTCGGTAGCGTTTTCCTCAAATTTGCTTTGTTAAAATCCTCAGCTACAATAAATGTGGCCTCAGGATATGTGGTTTGCATAAAGTCCAGTGTAGTTCTTTGAGGGCTGTCGTGGTATCGGCTTGAGGGGGAATATACACGGCTGTGACTATAACCGAAGAGAATTCTCTTGGGAGGTATTACGGTTGGCATTTGATTGTGAGGTGTTCTAGGTCAGGTGAACAAAAGGACTTCCGTTTCTGTATGTTATCACAATCACAACATGGGTAGTTAATCATGAAACATACACCCCCGCCTTTCTTCTTCCAGGAGAGTTCTTTATTCCTGTCTGCGCGATGTACTGAGAACCCAGCTGGCTGTATGGACAGGGACTGTATATCCTGAGAGAGCCATTTTTCAGTGAAACAGAGTATGTTACAATCCCTGATGTCTCTCTGGAAGGAGATCCCCGCCCTGAACTCGTCTACTTTATTATCCAGAGACTGAACATTAGCAAGTAATATACTCAGAAGAGGTGGATGGTGTGCACGCCTCCTGATTCGGACTAGAAGTCCACTCCGAATACTTATTTTCCGCCGGCGGTGTTTTGGAGCAGCCTCTGGAATAAGTTCAATTGCCTGGGTACAAAAACTGGTCATAATGCTGGTGAATTTCCACCATTCTGATATCCAGAAGTTATTTCCAGCAGTATGTAATAACACAAAAAAGATCTGGGCTAATAATGTAAGAAATAACAAACAAAAAACGAAATTCTGCAAAGTTGCTAAGGAGCTAGAAGCAGAGCTGCCATATTTGTCGGCGCCATCTTAACATGTTATCCTCTGAACAATCAATCTAATGTTCTATCTAAACCATTCTATCTAAACCATTCTAGAACATCTGTAGACCTATGTTAGTACAGAACACACAGCTCCCCCTCACCCTTCATTTGGCAATTCTGACCATAATTCTATCCTCATGATTCCCTCTTACAAGCAAAAAGTAACGCAGGAAGTACCAGTGACTCGCTCAATACGGAAGTGGTCAGATGATGCAGATGCTAAGCTATAGGACCGTTTTGCTAACACAGACTGGAATATGTTCCTGGACTCATCGAATGGCACTGAGGAGTATACCACATCAGTCCCCACAGTGACCGTACGTACAGTTGAAGTCGGAGGTTTACATACACTTAGGTTGGAGTCATTAAAACTTGTTTTTCAACCACTCCACAAATTTCTTGTTAACAAACTATAGTTTTGGCAAGTCGGTTAGGACATCTACTTTATGCATGACACAAGTAATTTTTCCAGCAATTGTTTACAGACAGATTATTTCACTTATAATTCACTATATCACAATTCCAGTGGGTCAGAAGTTTACATACACTAAGTTGACTGTGCCTTTAAACAGCTTGGAAAATTCCAGAAAATGATGTCATGGCTTTAGAAGCTTCTGATAGGCTAATTGACATCATTTGAGTCAATTGGAGGTGTACCTGTGGATGTATTTCAAGGCCTACCTTCAAACTCAGTGCCTCTTTATTTGACATCATGGGAAAATCAAAAGAAATCAGCCAAAAATTGTAGACCTCCACAAGTCTGGTTCATCCTTTGGAGCAATTTCCAACCGCCTGAAGGTACCACATTCATCTGTACAAACAATAGTACGCAAGTATAAACACCATGGGACCACGCAGCCGTCATAGCGCTCAGGAAGGAGATGCGTTCTGTCTCCTAGAGATGAACGTACTTTGGTGCGAAAAGTGCAAATCAATTCCAGAACAACAGCAAAGGAAGATGCTGGAGGAAACAGGTACAAAAGTATCTATATCCACAGTAAACAAGTCCTATATAGACATAACCTGAAAGGCCGCTCAGCAAGGAAGAAGCCACTGCTCCAAAACCGCCATCAAAAAGCCAGGCTATGGGGACAAAGATCGTACTTTTTGGAGAAATGTCCTCTGGTCTGATGAAACAAAAATAGAACTGTTTGGTGATAATGACCATTGTTATGTTTGGAGGAAAAAGGGGGAGTCTTGCAAACCAAAGAACACTATCCCAACCGTGAAGCACGGGGGTGGCAGCATCATGTTGTGGGGGTGCTTTGCTGCAGGAGGGACTGGTGCACTTCACAAAATAGATGGCATCAAGAGGGAAGAAAATTATGTGGATTTATTGAAGCAACATCTCAAGACATCTATCAGGAAGTTTAAGCTTGGTCGCAAATGGGTCTTCCAAATGGACAATGACCCCAAGCATACTTCCAAAGTTGTGGCAAAATGGCTTACGGACAACAAAGTCAAGGTATTGGAGTGGCCATCACAAAGCCCTGACCTCAATCCGATAGAAAATTTGTGGGCAGAACTGAAAAAGCGTGTGCGAGCAAGGAGGCCTACAAACCTGACTCAGTTACACCAACTCTGTCAGGAGGAATGGGCCAAAATTCACCCAACTTATTGTGGGAAGCTTGTGGAAGGCTACCCGAAACTTTTGACCCGAGTTAAACAATTTAAAGGCAATGCTACCAAATACTAATTGAATGTATCTAAACTTCTGACCCACTGGGAATGTGATGAAAGAAATAAAAGCTGAAATAAATCATTCTCTCTACTATTATTCTGACATTTCACATTCTTAAAATAAAGTGGTGATCCTAACTGACCTAAGACAGACACTTTTTACTCGGATTAAATGTCAGGAATTGTGAAAAACTGAGTAAAATGTATTTGGCTAAGGTGTATGTAAACTTCCGACTTCAACTGTACATACCCCATCCGGAAGCAACATCTTCACTGAGCTAAAGAGTAGGTCTGCCGCTTTCAAGGTGCGGGACTCTAACCCGGACGCTTATAAGAAATCCCGCTATGCCCTCAGATGCACCATCAAACAGGCAAAGCGTAAATACAGGACTAATATTGAATCCTACTACACCGGCTCCGATACTCGTCGGATGTGGCAGAGCTTGCAAAGTTTTATGGACTACAAAGGGTAGCCCAGCCGCAAGCTGCCCAGTGACACAAGCGTAACAGACGAGCTAAATTACCAGGACGTGTACTCCGAGCATGCACTGACCAACTGGCAATTGTCTTCACTGACATTTTCAACCTGTCCCTGGCCGAGTCTGTAAAACCTACATGTTTCAAGCAGACCACCATAGTCCCTGTGCCCAAGAACACTAAGGTAACCTGCCTAAATGACTACCGACCCGTAGCACTCATCTGTAGCCATGAAGGGCTTTGAAATGCTGGCCATGGCTCAAATCAACACCATCATCCCAGAACCCCTAAACCCCAATTTTCATACCGCCTCAACACACAGACGATACCATCTCTATTGCATTCAACACTGCCCTTTCCCACCTGGACAAAAGGAACACCTACGTGAGAATGCATGACTATATTGAATATAGCGTAGCGTTTAACACCGTATTACCCTCAAAGCTCATCAATAAGCTAAGTACCCTGGGACTAAACACCTCCCTCTGCAACTGGATCCTGGACTTCCTGACTGGCCCTCCCCAGGTGTTAAGGGTAGGCAACAACACATCTTCCATATTGATCCTCAACACAGGGGCCTCTCAGTGGTGCGTGCTTAGTCCCGTCCCATACTCCCTGTTCACCCACGGCTGTGTGGCCAAGCACGACTCCAACACCATCATTAAGTTTGCAGACGACACACCGGTGGTAGGCCTGATCACTGACAGCGATGAGACAGCCTATAGGGAGGAGGTCAGAGAACTGACAGTGTGGTGCCAGGACAACAACCTCTCCCTCAAGACAAAGGAGATGATCGTGGATTACAGGAAAAGGACGGCCGAGCATGCCCCCACTCTTATTGACAGGGCTGTAGTGGAGCAGGTTGAGAGCTTGTGGTGTCCACATCACCAACGCTCTATCATGGTCCAAACACACCAAGACAGTCGTGAATAGTGCACAACAACGCCTATTCCCCCTCAAGAGACAAAGATTTGGCATGGGTCCTCAGATCCTCAAAAAGTTCTACAGCTGCACCATCGAGAGCAGCCTGACTGGCTGCATCACCGCCTGGTATGGCAACTGCTCGGCCACCGACTGCAAGGCGCTACAGAGGGTAGTGCGTACAACCCAGTACGTCACTGGGGCCAAGCTTCCTGCCATCCAGGACCTCTATACCAGGCAGTGTCAGAGGAAGGCCCCAAAAATTGCCAAAGACTCCATCCACCCTAGTCATAGTGTTCTCTCTGCTCCGCACGGCAAGCGGTACCGGAGCGCCAAGTCCAGGTCCGAAAGGCTTCTGAACAGCTTCTACCCCCAAGCCATAAGACTGTTGAACAGCTAATCAAATGGCTACCTGGACTATTTGCATTGACCCCCCCGCCTCCCTTTTTTTACGCTGCTGCTACTCGCTGTTTATTCTCTATCTATGCATAGTCACTTTACCCCTACCTACATTTACATATTACCTCAATTACCTCGACTAACATGTACCCCCGCACATTGACTCGGTACCGGTACCCCCTGTATATAGCCTAGTTATTGTTATTTTATTGTTGCTCTTTTATTTTTTACTTTAGTTTATTTAGTAAATATTTTTTCTTAAAACTGCATTGTTGGTTAAGGGCTTGTAAGTAAGCATTTCACAGTAAGGTCTACATTTGTTGTATTCGGCGCATGTTACAAATAAGATTTGATTTGATTCACTGGCTCAGCCCAGCAGCAGATTAGGCTCCTTATGCAGTGTGAATGCAGTTCAATGCCATGCCATTACATCACTACGCTACGCAGTTCAGATTTCAGACGGTAGGCTGAGAGGCTGGTGGATGAATCATAGTCTGCTTCTGATTGACGTCACTATCCCATCCTCCTAGCTCCTATACTGCACTGGCAGCTTGGGTTTTGGACAATGCTCTCTGACTGCACAATGCTCAATGCCACTGTATCATACCGGCTATTCTATGAGAGAGCTGAACTCCTCTCTCTCCCCATGTCTTCCTGTATGTATGTATGTATGTCTGTATGTATGTATGTATGTATGTCCGTCCCTAAGTCAGCCCCTCCGTCCGTCCCTAAGTTAGCCCATCCGTCCGTCCCTAAGTCAGGCCTTCAGTCAGTCCCTAAGTCAGCCCCTCCGTCCGTCCCTAAGTTAGCCCCTCCGTCCATCCCTAAGTCAGCCCTTCAGTCAGTCCCTCAGTCCATCCCTCAGTCGGTCCATCTGTTTGTCGGACAGCAATTTGAATAGGGGTTTGAATGCAAACATAAGCTCATGGGACTGTGTCATATGGGAGCTGGGAGCAGCAGGAGATCACAGAGTGACATCACCAAAGAAAACCTTTCCACTACCACAGCCAGTCAGTCAGAGATCCTATACTGATGTCAATATATGTCTTATTATACAACATGTATTCCAGATACATTTACAGGGAGGGAGACAATGTACAGATCATCCACAGCAGAGTGGTGTTGTGTTGCTCTACGGCCTGCGCTGAGGACATTAGCATGATACTGTAGGCAGATGTAGTAGTAGTAGTAGTAGTAGTAGTAGTAGTAGTAGTAGTAGTAGTAGTAGTAGTAGTAGTAGTAGTAGCAGTAGCAGTAGTAGTAGTAGTAGTAGCTATTGACTCTGGTCTGTTTGGACACGAAGGGCATCCAGGGCTAAACAGGACTACACATTATGGGATATTTGTGTCAAGTAGAGTCAGGACTTGTCAGGGGGGGGTTTATGTGTGTGTGGTTTTTCACAACAGTAGCAGTCCTGAGGGGGCATTGGCCAGGGGCCCTTTGGACATACTAATAACTCTTACTGAAGCATTTCCTAGTGTAATCAGTACAACCCTATCCCCCATGATACTCTCACTCTCACACACACACCTCCTTCATCACCATGCCTGTCTTACAGAGACATGCTGACAATACAATAACCCCCCCCCCCCCCCCCCCTCCCCTCACACACACACACATACACACATACAGTACACCCTGCACGTTCCATCCAGTCACTCAGCCAGTCTACTGTACTCTGCCATATCATCATTCCTGCCGCCACCTCACCTTGGTTTTCTCAATGAAGCAGCGGTGTGTTATTGTCTGGAAGACTTATACATAATGCATCAGACTGTAGAGTTCAGTACAGTACATGACTGGGTCAAAAACATGACCATGAATGAACCTGCTGTTGGAAATGTATTGGCAGGTTGTAACATACTAAATTAAGACAACTCAGAAAGCATTTGAGTCCTAACATGTCATTACTTTCTTTCTTTCCTGAGGTAAAAAGTAGAAAAAGAGGTATGATTTGTGAATAGTGTGGTTTGGACAAAAGGAAAGCATTAACATACAGGGCTGTTCAAAGCCAGGGCTCCTCAGCCACATCCTACTTCCCCCCGTTCCCCCTTCAATGACTGCTGGATATACTGTAGTGTGTCCCAAATGGAACCCTAATCCCTTTATAGTACGCTACTTCTGAACAGGGCCCATAGAGCTCTGGTCAAAAGTAGCACACTATAAAGGGAATAAGGTGCCATTTGGGATATAGACACTGTCTTTGGGATTATGGAGGAGTACATAATATATCACAAATCCTGAACCAGTTATGACATATTACATTTGGCCCAAATAACATAGTGACAAAAACAAAATGGTGGCTGCTGCTCTATTATTTACTGTCAATAGATAATACTTAATGTCTGGTCGGGAAATATTCTTGGAACAGTGCTGTACAGGTGTGAGTACAGTACAGTAGTTGAGATTTAAAAAGTGTTTCGTATTGACTGTGCTCCCCCGTCCTGGCTTCACAGTATTCTAGCTCAGTGCAGCGACTACAGAAGGCTAGTTCTGTCTGTCTATGTGACTCTACTGGCTGTGTGTGGGGCAGAGCAGTGGTTTTCCATGGGGATGGAGGGGACCGATATAATTAGGGAAGAAGTCTCTCCTCTTCTCTTCCATTACCCCTCTCCTCCTTCCCTTCTCTCCTTCTCTCCTCCTCTCCCCCTCTCTTCTCCCTTCTTCCTCTCCTCCTCTCCTACTCGTCTTCTCAAAGTCGAAATGAGATTGTTAATAATCCCCTTTTCCCAGCATGCTCCTAACTTAGGCACATTATTGCTGGATAAGCTACACACACCACACACACCTCCCTCCCAAACGCCTGACCCCTCCCTCTCCCTCTCCAGACAGCAGACAACACATCCCAATGCTGGGGAACAGTGTAATTTATCATAGCACAGACTCTCTCTCTCTCTTTGTCTCTCTCTTTGTCTCTCTCTCTCGCTCGCTCGCACACGTACGTACATGCGCACGCACGCACGCACGCACGCACGCACGCACGCACGCACGCACGCACGCACGCACACACATACACACACACACACACACACACACACACACAAACACACTTTTAATTTGAAAACACAAACGGGCCATACTCAGGGAACGTCTGCCGTTAATCATGTGCCATCTAGCTGTATGAAATGCATTGCAATAATCATCATTTATCCACTTTACACCAACACAGTAATCAGATAGAATGAACATGAATATGAAAGATGACCTATAGTATCCACATAGTAACCAAGAGGAAATGGAAACATATTATAGATCAATAGATAATAGTGTACCGGTAGAATATCATGTTGAATGTATTTGTACAGACTGTGACTCCGTACAGAAATAACATCAGTTGTGATGGTGAAACTATTTCCTGTTTTGAGACTTTTTAAAATTCTGCTTGGTTTCTGAAAAGTGACTTGCCTTTTCAGGGATATCTTGTCTTTGGGTCTGGCTGCCATCTTAGGGCTCCTATTTTTAGTGAAGAGAGTCAAAGAAGTGCAGGAGTCTTCTTCCCAAATCTCCAGCTCAACTCCCCCAGCTCCAGCCCTGTTATGTGACAGCTACTGTAGCTAAGCCTTTCATCAGCCGTCTATGAGGCCCACGCAGTGTGGAGTGTATACACACACACACACACACACACACACACACACACACACACACACACACACACACACACACACACACACACACACACACACACACACACACACACACACACACACACACACACACACACACACTCTGGTGGCTACCCTGTCTAGGGAACTGCTATGTTTGGAGTGGGTTTAGAAGGCAGGTAAGCAGAGCAGAAAGCCCTGTAGATCTTTCATCCTAAGCATCAGTGAGTTTTTATACTGGTTATATAATGATACTCAAGCTCAGTGTGATTCTATAATATAATATACAGCCTTTTAAAACCCTCTTCTGACTCAGAGAATTTTCCTTCCTACTTGACCCGCTCACTAACAGTCTCTTTCTTTGACGGACAGGAAACGAAGCCCATCAGCATCCAGGGATACAAACCAAAAATACGACCAAAGGGAGGAGCGGGGTCAGTATGCCCCGGGGGACGGCACCATGCCCAGATCACCGTCCGACTACGGGGATGGGGACCCTCGGCGTGGGGCCCCACGGAGGTACCGAGACGCTGAGGCGGCGCGGGGGGAGTACCGTGGTGGGCGTGGCCGCTGGCGCTCCCAGGAGGACTACCCTCTGGACCAGGACGGGCCCTACCCTCTAGACGGGCAGCCCAGTGAGTACGAGCTGCAGCGCCAGCGCCAGGAGGAGTACCAGACACGCTACCGCTCCGACCCCAACCTGGCCCGTTACCCCGTCAAGCCCCAGCCCTACGAGGAGCAAATGAGGATGCATGCTGAGGTGGGCCGGGCCAGGCACGAGAGGCGCCACAGTGATGTGTCTCTAGCCTACACGGAGCAGGACGAGCCCCAGGGACCTATCCGCCTGTCCAGACAGCAGCTGACCGAGCGCCGGCCGCCGATGGTGGGCCAACGCTCCTACTCCATGGACAGAAACTCCCCCACCCCTGGAGGCCACCACCGGACCTCCAACCACAGCCCCCCCACCCCACACCGCAGCCCCGTGCTGGGGGACAGGTCAGGGGACATGAGGCGGGGGCCAGGGGAGCCAATAGGGTTCAGGGGTCATGATTATCTGGACCCCAGCTCTGCTGTCAGGAAGACCAAGAGGGAGAAGATGGACACCATGTTGAGGAACGACTCTCTGAGCTCTGACCAGTCCGAGTCCATCAGGCCGCCGCCACCAAAGCCCCACAAAACCAAAAAGGGGGGTAAGATGCGGCAGGTGTCCCTGAGCAGCTCGGAGGAGGAACTGGCCACCACGCCGGAGTACACCAGCTGTGAGGACGTGGAGATAGAGAGTGAGTCTGTCAGTGAGAAAGGTAGGAACACTCTTCCTCCTGCTCTCTCTCTTTCAACTCTCATGCTGTACACTAGGGGACAATCTGAAAAGGCAACCTATTCCCTATAGTGCACTACTTTGTAGGGCTCTCTCTTTTACTAGGGGAAAATCTGAAAAGGCAACCCATTCCCTATATTGTATTGCTCTATATAGGGAATATACTTTTGGCTCTGGCCAAAAATCGTGCACTATATAGGGAATAGAGTGCCATTTGGGAAGCACAGAGTTATGTCAGGGATAGTCAAATCACCTTTGCATTATTCATTGGGAAGTGTATTCAGTGTCACTGTCAGCTCATGTTGAACATGTTTATTGACTAATTACCACTGTTCCATATTCAGTGAGTTAGTGGTACGACAGTAGTCTGCTAGGTCCATATGTTCAGTACAGAGGACTGAGTGCCATTGATGAGTAATGAGCACCATACCATCACAACTCTCTTCTCAGTCGCCCTTAATTATATGAAGGAAACTACAACGTTTATCCATGAAAACAATACCAGATGTTCTGAATATGTTCTGTATTGTCAGGCTTGACTATTTGATTTTGGTTTTAGGGAGCGCAGTCAGTGTATCTGAATAAATGTGTTTTAATATAGGCCTCGTAGTCTCATTTATAATAATATGATATGTAGATTATGATAGGAATTTGATCTTAATGAGCTGTCGCTTAAAAACTAACCTTTTATTTCCTCACAGTCTATGGTCTGTCTGTGTCTTTGTTACGTGATCTGTTCTGGTCTGTTTTGTGTGTGTGTGTGTCAAGTCTATTCCACACTGTACAGCAACTGCGTGGAGGGAGCTTATTATGTCGACAGGGCTTGGCCAGATGTGTGTAAATGTCTATGCAAGAGTGTGTGTGTGTGTTGGGCTGCTGCTCTAGATACCTTATCCTGTCTCTGTCCTCCTGTAGCACACATTGCAGGGCCTGGCTACCACTTCTGTTTCACACATTCAATCTGATGTAACGGACTCTATATTACTGTATATAACGTAGATAGAGGGAGAGATCGAGAGATAGCGAGAGGAGAGATGAGAAGGAGAAAGAAAAAGATGGAAAGGAGGGAGGAGAGAGGGAGAGGAGAGAGATAAACAGAGGAGAGAGAAAGGAAGGAAGGTGATGATATATGTAATTGTAGTGTGATACTGTACTTTTACAGTGGCACAGGCACAGGCACGCACACACAAACACACACACTTCCAAAAACTGTCCCAAAGTGTGTGTGCGTAAGTGTGTGCTTGCATGTGTGTGTTTGTGCGTATTGGGCGGCTCACTCCAATAGCATCAGGGCCAGGGGTGATGTGCTGTTCCAGTCATTCAGCCTATAGGGAGTCAGTCTGTCTGTCTGTGTCTGTGGGTTAGTCTGTGATGCTGCTTTTGAACGGCCTCTGGTTGAACAATGTCATCAGTCCTGCATATTAATTAATGAAGGTACGGCAAATGCAATTAAAAGTGGTAGAATAATTAGGGTTTCTCCCTGTAGGAGTCTAGCCTTGCAAGCCGCGTGATCTTGCACGCTAACATGAATGGTTCCTTGCACTGATAAGGTCGCGAGATCAGGCGACTTGTGAGGCCAGTAGGATTCCCCCTGCACAACAACTAAACTCCGTTGGATCAGCCAGGGAGGACGGGATGGGATTGGAGTAGACAGTGGAGTCGAGTCGTGAGCTGGGTTGGGCTGAGTGGAAGTTTGGAGATCAAATGGTTTTTGAATGGCTTACTTCTAGCTCCTAGTCCCTAACTCCTAGTCCTTAACGCCTAGCCCCTAACTCCTAGTCCCTAGCTACTAGCTCCCTCTCCTCTAGATGCAGGCAGATAGTTGTTATGAATTATAAGGTCATACTACTATTCATCTCATAGTACTGTACCACAATGCTTCTGAACGATCGAACCACCCTCGCCCTCTGGTGATGTCATAACGTTCTGGACACAGTCCCAGATAGAGAGAGAGAGATTAGGCCTGGGCCGGCGGAGGAGTGGTCACCGTGCTGAAAGCATTGCTACACTGGGGGTAGGCTGGCTTTGTGGTTTCCATATTAGTCCTTTAAAAAGGCAGACCGCTTCCAAAGGCGTTTCCAAGTGTTTGTAGAGCTGTTTCTGAGGAGTGACCTATATAGATTCCCCTCTAAAGCAGACTGTATGGCACATCTACACTCAAGGGTTATTTCCCTGTGTGGTGTCTCTGTCTCCTTTGGATGACTGTGAAGGACTGACTGATGTGAGTCTGTCCCTTTACATGGTCTCTTTCACATAGCTTGAAAGTGAAACAGGCATAGTTATTATTTGTATTTGTATTTATTATGGATCCCCATTAGCTGCTGTCAGATATAAAGCTGCAAAAATCGAAATATACAGTGCATTCGGAAACTATTCAGACCCCTTCCCTTTTTCCAAATTTTCATACGTTACAGCCTTATTCTAAAATTGATCAAGTACCTTTTTTCCCCTCCTCAATCTACACACAATACCCCAGAATGACAAAGCGAAAACTGTTTTTTATTTATTTATGTAAATGTATTAAAAATTAAAAACAGATACCTTATTTATGTAAATATTCAGACCCTTTGCTATGAGACTTGAAATTGAGCTCAGGTGCATCCTGTTTCCATTGATCATCCTTGAGATGTTTCTACAACTTGATTGGAGCCCACCTGTGGAAAATGTAATTGATTGGACATGATTTGGAAAGGTACACACCTGTCTATATATGGTCCCACAGTTGGCAGTGCATGTCAGAGCAAACAACAAGCCATGAGGTCGAAGGAATTGTCCGTATAGCTCTGAGACAGGATTGTGTCATAGCACAGATCTAGGGAAGGGTACCAAAACATTTCTGCTGCACTGAAGGTCCCCAAGAACACAGTGGTCTGCATCATTCTTAAATGGAAGAAGTTTGGAACCACCAAGACTTCCTAGAGCTGGCCAACCGGCCAAACTGAGGAATCGGCGGAGGGCCTTGGTCAGGGAGGTGACCAAGAACCCGATGGTCATCGCAGACAGAGCTCCAGAGTTCCTCTGTGGAGATGGGAGAACCTTCCAGAAGGTCAACCATCTCTGCAGCACTCCACCAATCAGTCCTTTATGGGCGGCAGGTAGCCTAGTGGTTAGAGCATTGGACTAGTAACTGAAAGATTGCAAGATCGAATCTCCGAGCTGACAAGGTAAAAAATCTTTCGTTCTGCCCCTGAACAAGGCAGTTAACCCACTGTTCCTAGGCCATCATTGAAAATACAAATTTGTTCTTAACTGACTTGCCTAGTTAAATAAAGGTAAAAAAATAGAAATGGGAGAGTGGCCAGACTGAAGCCACTTCTCAGTAAAAGGCACATGACAGCACACTTGGAGTTTGCCAAAATGCACCTAAAGGACTCTCAGACCATGAGAAACAAGATTTTCTGGTCTGATGAAACCAAGATTGAACTTTTTGGCCTGAATACCAAGTGTCACACCTGGAGGAAACCTGGCACCATCCCTACGGTGAAGCATGGTGGTGGCAGCATCATGCTGTGGGGATGTTTTTCAGCGGCAGGGACTGGGAGACTAGTCAGGATCGAGGGACAGATGAACGGAGCAAAGTACAGAGAGATCCTTAATAAAAACCTGCTACAGAGCACTCAGGACCTCAGACTGGGCGAAGGTTCACCTTCCAACAGGACAATGACCTTAAGCACACAGCCAAGACAAAGCAGGAGTGGTTTCGGGACAAGTCTCTGAATGTCCTTGAGTGGCCCAGCCAGAGCCCGGACTTGAACCCAATCGAACATCTATGGAGAGACCTGAAAATAGCTGTGTAGCGATACTCCCCATCCAACCTGACCAACCTTGAGAGGATCTGCAGAGAAGAATGGGAGACACTGCCCAAATACAGGTGTGCCAAGCTTTTAGTGTCATACCCAAGAAGACTCGAGGCTGTAATCGCTGCCAAAGGTTCTTCAACAAAGTACTGAGTAAAGGGTCTGAATACTTATGCAAATGTGATATTTCAGTTTTTTAAATTTGTTATACATTTGTAAACATTTCTAGAAACCTGTTTTTGCTTTGTCATTATGGGGTATTGTGTGTAGATTGATGATGGAAAAAAACGATTTAATCCATTTTAGAATAAGGCTGTAACAAAATTGAATACTGAATTCTTTCCAAATGCACTGTATGTTATTCTTGAAGAAAAGCTGAACGTTAGGATCCTCCACTAAATAGTCATGTTGACGTTTATTGTCATGTGTCTTGCCCTGGAGGTAGATTTCAGCGGTTTACGCTAGATAGACCAACTGCATTTTGGTCTTAATTTAAGGTTAGTGTTATGCGTTAGGGTTAGGTTTAAAATCAGATTTGATGACTTTGTGGCTGTGCCAGCTAGTGACCACTCTGCAGAGCTGCCTCTTGGGCAAGACTCATGACAATAAATGCCAACCTTCACTAAATGGTTGGCAAATATCAACATGAATCAACCTCATTTTGTCGGTTTCCCTTCAACACTATAGGATAGGATTCTGGACAGGATAGGTGTTATATTGTAAGACATCTGTAAGGGTTGAAGGCCTGTATTTCAGATCTCCACTACTCCTACAGACAACTACTGTACATGCTAAATAGCAACACACAGACTCTTCCCTGTCCTCTAGCCTTCCCACATATTTGTTACAACAGGACAATGGTTATAGACAAAGGGTAGTTTTTCGGAACTAAATGCTCCCCTTGACACACACACATTGAATTAAACCCCATTTTTGTACAGAATTAACATCCAAAGCTATCCTTAAGATGTTGGGCCACTTGACTCACTCCACGCAGGCCCACAGTCGTCATAATTGCAAATAGATTTAGTCAAATCTGTAGGAGGAGGAGGAGGTGGACGAGGAGGAGGAGGAGGAGGAGGAGGAGGAGGAGGAGGTGGACGAGGAGAATCCAGGCAGTCAACATTCCCCAGTCCCTGTGTTATGTAACTTTCTTCCTCACACAGGGAGGGAAGTAGCACATGGCTAGGTTAGCACAGACTGGCTCCATTATTGATGCTGTGGGATGGAGGGGGCTTTCCAAGGTTTCACACAGACCCACAGACCGCAGATAGATGAAGAAATCACCACATTGTATTGTGGAGGTCATGTTAAGGATCACAGTGGTGGTGGGGTCACAGAGTAGTTTGAATGTGGACTGCTGAGGCGAGGGAGGTGAGCTTCTGAGGTATAGGATGTAAGGTTTTGTATTTTGGAGGTAATGGGGGGGGGGGGGGGGGGGGGGGGGGGGGGGGGGGGGGGGGGGGGGGGGTTATATACGGTCTGTCATTAAAACACCTTAGTAAGCAAGTGCTCAATGATTAGCAACAGGAATGGCGTTTGGCCAGCATAATTTTCCCTTCACCCAGTCAGTCCAGTGTGACGTTGAAAGACGAGCTGTAACCAGATAAGCAGAACATACATTCTAATAGCTTGGGCGGAGGGGGAGAAAGCTGAGGGAAAGAGTAAAGAGGTCAGAAAGCACCTTCTGTCCGTCTGTGGCCAGTCAGCAGCACTATGGTCTGCTCTGCTATGTAGTGCACTCCGTGAGCTGCTTGACTGGCCTGGCCTGGAAGGGCTCTGCTATGTAGTGCACTCCGTGAGCTGCTTGACTGGCCTGGCCTGGAAGGGCTCTGCTATGTAGTGCACTCCGTGAGCTGCTTGACTGCCTGGCCTGGAAGGGCTCTGCTATGTAGTGCACTCCGTGAGCTGCTTGACTGGCCTGGCCTGGAAGGGCTCTTCTATGTAGTGCACTCCGTGAGCTGCTTGACTGGCCTGGCCTGGAAGGGCTCTGCTATGTAGTGCACTCCGTGAGCTGCTTGACTGGCCTGGCCTGGAAGGGCTCTGCTATGTAGTGCACTCCGTGAGCTGCTTGACTGGTCTGGAAGGGCTCTGCTATGTTGTGCACTCTGTGAGCTGCTTGACTGGCCTGGAAGGAAGGGAGGGAGGGAGGCCGAGGTGGGTGAGGTGAATAGATGGTTGTGTTATGGCAGGTTAAACACACCTCGTGCAATGCTCTCTGACCCTGGGCTCTCTGGGGGTCTGGGAGGGAGGTGAGGGAAGGAGTGAGGGAGAGAGAGAGGGAGGAGGTGCCATCAGTAATGGCCTGAGCTCCTGGCTGCTCCTGGCTGGCCCGTCGGTAGTGAGGCTGGGAGACTGATTTAGTGTGACATCCCTCTCCCTCTGTTTTCCTCCGTATTGATCTCCTGACATGCCGCCTCATGATAGTGCAGGCAGGACAGAAACGGGAAAAGACGAGAGGAGAGAGACAGACAGACAGACAGACAGACAGACAGACAGACAGACAGACAGACAGACAGACAGACAGACAGACAGACAGACAGACAGACAGACAGACAGACAGACAGGGAAGGATAGGGGGGGAGAGAGAAAGAGCGGGAGAGAAAGAGAGGGGAGAAAGAAGGAGAGTGATGAGAGAGAGAGATTCTCATTACAGCTCTATTGCTGGTCTGGTTCTGTAGGTTTGGTGCTCTGTCTGTTAGGACAAGGACTAGTCCAACATCCTCCTGCTGAGTAAAGGGCATTCATATGTTCAATGCCAGACAAATAAACAAATCATTTTATAGTGAGCGTTTCTACATTGTAATAACAGTACATTGACTATAATTTTTTAAAGTAAATACAAACAAACAAATGGCCTAAATAATAATTGATTCTGTAGCTCTTTAACCTGCTACACCTTGGATGTTTTTGGACAATCTGCTTTCACAGACACAAACCACACTGCTAATCTGCTCCCTTTACCTCACATCATGGATACTATGTTTAAACATAGACAATGTTTCACCTCTGTCTATCTCTGTCTGTCTCTCTCTCTCTTTCTGCTCTCGCCCCCCAAATTGTAGTAAAAACAGCATCAATAATTAATGATCCAACTAATAGTTTACACTGGTTTCTATTGAGTTGTCAAAGTGATGGAGAGCCTGCTGGCAATGAACTCTTTCTCCGCTGTCTCCTTCCCACGTTGTGCTGCTGCCGGAACCCTGAATCAGCACTTTGGTAGTGGGCCTCCGCGCCTGCTGCGCCGAGCCCGAGTGAAACCAACTGGGGGGGCCGGGGAGGGAGGAAGGGACGGGACGGGACGGGACGGGGGGGGGGGACGGGGGGGAGAGACTGCTGATGCTCACAATTTACATCCATGATGAGTTTCCTGTTGGCTATAGCAACCTCAGCTGGGTTTTTACCGGGCCTCACCAGGGCCACACCTGGGATCAGGGCCCAATTGTGGTTGGCACTGTTAATAAAACAGGAGGAAGAGAGAGGCAACAGAGGAAGGCCACATTCTCTAGACTGGGACAACAGTAGCCTAGCCCCGATCTGAGGGGCGTGGCAGTGGCGGTGGATGGTGTGTGAGTGTGTGTGAAAGGCTTCAGATGAGCTGGAGAGAGAATGACTGCGGTTCCAGGGACGCTTAGTTTAACACACTGCTTCGGTTCTGTGTCTATGTGATTTCAACATCTCTGGGATTTCAACATGTCTATTGGATTTCAACATGTCTATGGGATTTCAACATGTCTGTGGGATTTCAACATGTCTGTGGGATTTCAACATGTCTGTGGGATTTCAACATGTCTATGGGATTTCAACATGTCTATGGGATTTCAACATGTCTATGGGATTTCAACATGTCTATGGGATTTCAACATGTCTGTGGGATTTCAACATGTCTATGGGATTTCAACATGTCTGTGGGATTTCAACAGTCTAGGGATTTCAACATGTCTGGGATTCAACATGTCTGTGGGATTTCAACATGTCTGTGGATTTCACATGTCTGGGATTCAACATGTCTGTGGGATTTCAACATGTCTGTGGGATTTCAACATGTCTGTGGGATTTCAACATGTCTGTGGGATTTCAACATGTCTGTGGGATTTCAACATGTCTGTGGGATTTCAACATGTCTATGGGATTTAAACATGTCTGTGGGATTTCAACATGTCTATATCAGGATAAGGTAAGACCCAGATGCAGACTGTGTCGAAGTAACAATGTTTATTAAAGCAATAGAGGCAAATGTAAAGGACGGCAGGCAGGGTCAGGGGCAGGCAGAGTGGTCAGGCAGGCGGGTTCAGGGTAAGGACAGGCAAGGGTCAAAACCAGGAGAGCGAGAAAAAGAGAGACTGGGAAAAGACAGGTGCTGACAGGACAAACGCTGGTAAGCCTGACAAACCAGACAAACTGACAACAGACAAACAGAGAACACCGGTATAAATACACAGGGGAAGATGGGTGACACCTGGAGGGGGGGTGGAGACAATCGCAAAGACAGGTGAAACAGATCAGGGCGTGACAGTCTATGCGATTTAAACATGTCTGTGGGATTTCAACATGTCTATTGGATTTCAACATGTCTATGGGATTTAAACATGTCTATGGGATTTAAACATGTCTATGGGATTTAAACATGTCTATGGGATTTAAACATGTCTATGGGATTTAAACATGTCTATGGGATTTAAACATGTCTATGGGATTTAAACAGTCTATGAGATTTAAACATGTCTATGGGATTTAAACATGTCTATGGGATTTAAACATGTCTATGAGATTTAAACATGTCTATGGATTTAAACATGTCTATGGATTTAAACATGGCTATGCATTTAAACATGTCTATGGGATTTAAACATGTCTAATTAAACATGTCTATGGGATTAAACATGTCTATGGGATTTAAACATGTCTATGGGATTTAAACATGTCTATGGGATTTAAACATGTCTATGGGATTTAAACATGTCTATGAGATTTAAACATGTCTATGGGATTTAAACATGTCTATGGGATTTAAACATGTCTATGGGATTTAAACATGTCTATGGGATTTAAACATGTCTATGGGATTTAAACATGGCTATGCGATTTAAACATGTCTATGGGATTTAAACATGTCTATGGCATTTAAACATGTCTATGGGATTTAAACATGTCTATGGGATTTAAACATGTCTATGGGATTTAAACATGTCTATGGGATTTAAACATGTCTATGGGATTTAAACATGTCTATGAGATTTAAACATGTCTATGGGATTTAAACATGTCTATGGGATTTAAACATGGCTATGCGATTTAAACATGTCTATGCAATTTAATCATCTGTGATTGTTAGAATTGCAAGCCGTAAGCTGTTTGGGGCTATCATGGACACAATAGCAAAGTCATTTGGTTGCAGCAGCTGAGACAAAGAGAGGCAGGGAGAGGAGAGGCAGTGATGCTAAAATGTGTTTATGGTGACTGGCAGCAGCAGCAGCTCGGTGTGTGTGTGTGTGTGTGTGTGTGTGTGTGTTGTGTGGTGTGTGTGTGGTGTGTGTGTGTGTGTGTGTGTGTGTGTGTGTGTGTGTGTGTGTGGCAGGGAGGGTAATCAGTGTTGAGTGTTGTCAGCTGTTGGTTCCAGTGGGTCATGGAGGGCATAGCCCGTCTGGGGACTTCCATAATGTTTTATCACTGGGCATAACTGTATACAGTAAGTGGTTTTAGTACCCACAGGGACGGGTGGAGGGGTGAAGGGATGGAGGGCTTGTGATAGGACCCGGGAAGGGATGGAGGGCTTGTGATAGGACCAGGGGAGGGGTGAAGGGATGGTGGGCTTGTGATAGGACCAGGGGAAGGGTGAAGGGATGGAGGGCTTGTGATAGGACCAGGGGAGGGGTGAAGGGATGGAGGGCTTGTGATAGGACCAGGGGAGGGGTGAAGGAATGGAGGGCTTGTGATATGACCCGGGGAGGGGTGTAGGGATGGTGATAAGAGGAGGATGGCTGGTTGTTTTGGAGAGGACCTGACCTTGCTCTGCCATGCAGTGTCTCGGCCAGCCTTGAAAGATATTCATGAATATTAATGTCGAAATGATTTACTGTTTACTCAGCTTCCAACGACGTGATCCTCAACACTCTTGATAGCAACCCTAGAGTAAAGCTACAGATCAGGCTATACATTTAGAGAGGTATTGAGAGAATATCTGATCTCCCCCTTCGCTTCCTACCCAAACCCCCAACCCTAACAACATATGCAGCATAAAGCTATTTTTATATTCTTCCAACTGAATTCCCTGACTTCTCCCAGATTGAGTTATGTATTCACCAGGCTAACTGCTTTATGGAGATCTGTCCTTTATAGCTCCATTAGATTATTCTCTTTTCACAGGAAGTGATGCGAAGGAAATGATGTGTGCAGCTTTGGGTTGCATAAATGCACTGGTTCTATTAACCTTACCTGTGCCTGCAGACTTATGGGCACACTGTGTAGTGTCGTTTGAACTCGCACACGCTTACTGTAAAAACAATCTAGTTGTTTCAGCTAATTATTCTTAAGTAACTGGTTCCACAGCCTATTTTTGGTTCACTCAACTTTTCGGTCCAAGTGTTACCTGAACAACAATTTTGAGCATTTTACCTAAAATTAAGGCTGTGTAACTAGTTACACACAAACACAGCGTTTTCAATGTATATATTTGACACATGTTTTCATTGTGCATGTTCATTTATACAGTAATTAATATTCAACATGTCCTTACCTAGAATTTGATCTCACAACCTCTTGGTTCACAGCATTCCAATCTTTCTGCCACGGCTGTGTCTGACTGATTTCACCTGCATTGCTACACTTTGCAATTCATAGTAAATCTCAGCTCTGTTAAAAGTACATTCAAGAATGAAATGTATTTTATCATAGTGATTCAGGAGTACCATTTAACAGGTTAATATACCCCACCAACATTAGACAACTATACTGACAAACCTACAATTGCTGAAATAAGTCAATCAAATCAATGATGAGAGAATAGTCAGATGAACTGATAATTGACACAGACATGGTGGCGTAGCAGGAAGATCAGAATGCAGTGAACCAAGAGGTTGTGAGTTCAAATCCCAGGTGAGGATATGTTGAATAACAATTACTGTGTAAATGAACATGCACAATGAAATCATATAAACTCAGCAAAAAAAGAAACGTCCCTTTTTCAGGACCCTGTTTTTCAAAGATAATTTGTAAAAATCCAAATAACACAGAACTTCATTGTAAAGGGTTTAAACACTGTGTCCCATGCTTGTTCAATGAACCATAAACAATTAATGAACATGCACCTGTGGAACGGTCGTTAAGACACTAACAGCTTACAGACGGTAGGCAATTAAGGGCACAGTTATGAAAACTTAGGACACTAAAGAGGCCTTTCAACTGACTGAAAAACACCAAAAGAAAGATGCCCAGGGTCCCTGCTCATCTGCGTGAACGTGCCGTAGGCATGCTGCAAGGAGGCATGAGGACTGCAGATGTGGCCAGGGCAATGAATTGCAATGTCCGCATTGTGAGACGCCTAAGACAGGGAGACAGGACGGACAGCTGATTGTCCTCGCAGTGGCAGACCACGTGTAACAACACCTGCACAGGATCGGTACATCTGAACATCACACCTGCGGAACAGGTACAGGATGGCAGCAACAACTGCCCGAGTTACACCAGGAACGCACAATCCCTCCATCAGTGCTCAGACTGTCCACAATAGGCTAAGAGAGGCTGGACTGAGGGCTTGTAGGCCTGTTGTATGGCAGGTCCTCACCAGACATCACCGGCAACAACGTCGCCTATGGGCACAAACCCACCGTCGCTGGACCAGACAGGACTGGCAAAAAGTGCTCTTCACTGACGAGTCGCGGTTTTGTCTCACCAGGGGTGATGGTCGGATTTGCGTTTATCGTCGAAGGAATGAGCGTTACACTGAGGCCTGTACAGTAGTGGCCAAAAGTTTTGAGAATGACACAAATATACATTTTCACAAAGTCTGCTGCCTCAGTTTGTATGATGGCAATTTGCATATACTCCAGAATGTTATGAAGAGTGATCAGATGAATTGCAATTAATTGCTCCTCTCCCAACCATCCAGGAACAGTTGGTGACGAACAATGCCTTTTCCAGCATGATGTAGCACCTTGCCATAAGGCAAAAGTGATAACTAAGTGGCTCGGGGAACAAAACATCGATATTTTGGGTCCATGGCCAGGAACCTCCCCAGACCTTAATCCCATTGAGAACTTGTGGTCAATCATTTACATTTACATTTACATTTAAGTCATTTAGCAGACGCTCTTATCCAGAGCGACTTACAAATTGGTGCATTCACCTTATGATATCCAGTGGAACAGCCACTTTACAATGGCATCTAAATCTTTTAAGGGGGGGGGTTAGAAGGATTACTTTATCCTATCCAGGTATTCCTTAAAGAGGTGGGGTTTCAGGTGTCTCCGAAGGTGGTGATTGACTCCGCTGTCCTGGCGTCGTGAGGGAGTTTGTTCCACCATTGGGGTGCCAGAGCAGCGAACAGTTTTGACTGGCTGAGCGGGAACTGTACTTCCTCAGAGGTAGGGAGGCGAGCAGGCCAGAGGTGGATGAACGCAGTGCCCTTGTTTGGGTGTAGGGCCTGATCAGAGCCTGAAGGTACGGAGGTGCCGTTCCCCTCACAGCTCCGTAGCAAGCACCATGGTCTTGTAGCGGATGCGAGCTTCAACTGAGAGCAGTGGAGAGAGCGGAGGAGCGGGGTGACGTGAGAGAACTTGGGAAGGTTAACATCAGACGGGCTGCGGCGTTCTGGATGAGTTGTAGGGGTTTAATGGCACAGGCAGGGAGCCCAGCCAACAGCGAGTTGCAGTAATCCAGACGGGAGATGACAAGTGCCTGGATTAGGACCTGCGCCGCTTCCTGTGTGAGGCAGGGTCGTATCCTCAAGAGGCGGGTGGACAAACAAAAACCCACAAATTCTGACAAACTCCAAGCATTGATTATGCAAGAATGGGCTGCCATCAGTCAGGATGTGGCCCAGAAGTTAATTGACAGCATGCCAGGGCGGATTGCAGAGATCTTGAAAAAGAAGGGTCAACACTGCAAATATTGACTCTTTGCATAACTTCATGTAATTGTCAATAAAGCCTTTGACACTTATGAAATGTTTGTAATTATACTTCAGTATTCCATAGTAACATCTGACAAAAATATCTAAAGACACTGAAGCAGCAAACTTTGTGGAAATTAATATTTGTGTCATTCTCAAATCTTTTGGCCACGACTGTACTCTGGAGCGGGATCGATTTTGGAGGTGGAGGGTCTGTAATGGTCTGGGGTGGTGTGTCACAGCATCATCGGACTGAACTTGTTGTCATTACAGGCAATCTCAGCGCTGTGCGTTACAGGGAAGACATCCTCCTCCCTTCCTGCAGGCACATCCTGACATGACCCTCCAGCATGACAATGCCACCAGCCATACTGCTCGTTCTGTGCGTGATTTCCTGCAAGACAGGAATGTCGGTGTTCTACTATGGCCAGCGAAGAGCCCGGATCTCAATACCATTGAGCACGTCTGGGACCTGTTAGATCGGAGGGTGAGGGCTAGGGCCCCCCCCCCCAGAAATGTCCGGGAACTTGCAGGTGCCTTGGTGGAAGAGTGGGGTAACATCTCACAGCAGGAACTGGCAAATCTGGTGCAGTCCATGAGGAGGAGATGCACTGCAGTACTTAATGCAGCTGGTGGCCACACTAGATACTGACTGTTACTTTTGATTTTGACTTCCCCTTTGTTCAGGGACACATTATTCAATTTCTGTTAATCACATGTCTGTGGAACTTGTTCAGTTTATGTCTGTTGTTGAATCTTGTTATGTTCATACAAATATTTACACATGTTAAGTTTGCTGAAAATAAACGCTGTTGACAGTGAGAGGACGTTTCTTTTTTTGCTGACTTCATGTCACTGGTATCAAATATGTGAGTTGAAAACATTGTGTGTTAAAAGTGCTGTGTGTGTGTTAACATTTGCACAGCTTTTCTTTAGTTAAGATGCCCAAATAATAATTTATATTTGAAAAAACACATTTTAAATTGACTGAAGTTTTGCCTACGTTTTGTCAAGTTGGAGCTAACTTTGGGGAAACACATTTTGTTTAGTTCAGCTAACTCTTAGACCAAAAAGTAGTTTTCTTTTTAACAGTGCATACTGTACATACGCCAAGCTATGTATCGACAAATCGGCAATGGAGACAGATCCAGTGTCCTGGCTGGCCATACCTCATACTTCATCGCTGTATGCTTTTAATATGAATAATTTTATGATGCCGAATTTTTGTCTTATTGAGTTGTAAAATGAGTGGCCTATGGAAGATAATAGTACTACTAAATAGGAGTGTTTATCTGGAATGTTTAATGTGTTGGTATATCTTCTGTTGGCTGAGAGAGACAGACAGAGAGCGAGACAGCCACTAATATCTCATGTTAACTTCAAAGAAAGAACGCTACAAAATGACTCATCCTCTCAACGGGCCTCCTCAGCCCTCCGTACCTCTCCTTCTGTCAGGGAAGACTTCCATCCCGCCTTCAACATTCACTATTTCTCACTCTTTTAGTTACCATCATCAACCAGAGGAAACGCTGCTGAAGTCTATAACAACATGATGTCGTTCTAGAAAGCAGGTCCAGAAGTCATGTTGGATCTAAAGATGATCTCTCTATCAGGAGAGTGATGGGTTGAGGATGGATGGAGGAGAGAGAGAAGTGGAGGACCGAGGAAAGGAAGAGAAGAGAGAGAGATGGGCGTTTACAGGGACTAGTTGTTGGTTTGTCTGAGCGAGCCAGTCTCCATCGATCCCCCTGACCCACATCAGACAGGTTACAGACAGACAGACTGACTGAGCCTTATTGGAGAAAGTGCACACACAGAGCACAGACAGAGAAAAAGATGAACTCTCTCCCTGACTGCTGAAGTCCCTGCCTGGCTTGCTGGGCTGAGGGAATATGTCTCTCTCTCACACACCCAGACCCAGGCTGGTAAGATAGTAGGACGCATGGACGCTATCTTCATTTGAACAATGTGAATTTCTGTCTGTCGAATGCTTTAAAGTTACAACTGCAGAGAGTTACAACGATATCTTTGGCTAGTTTGCTTCAATAGAATGTCTTGGAAAATAGGTTTGACTGGCAACATGAGTGAATGATTTATGAATAAGAGTGTGGGGCCTGGTTTGGTCTTGTAACCAATGAGAATTGTTCCAAGACTAAACACAACCTAAATGGTCTGTGCTTGTGTTCTGAATTAGTTTTTATAGTAGTCACAGTATTGACTTCAGGGAGGCCCATCTACTGTGTGTGGGCTGTATGTTTCTACTCTCTTCACAGGAGCTATTGTTGTTCACCTGTGAGTGTGTGTGTCTGCGTGTGTGTGTCAGCACTGTACGTTGGGGTTCTGTGGTCCTCACCTTTCCCTCTCGCTGTCTTTTCTTGTGTGTGTGTGTGTGTGTGTGTGTGTGTGTGTGTGTGTGTGTGTGTGTGTGTGTGTGTGTGTGTGTGTGTGTGTGTGTGTGTGGCTCCCACAGGAGATTTGGATGGCCACTGGTTGGACCATGCGTCATGGCATAGCAGCGAGGCCTCCCCAATGTCTTTGGTGAGACATGCGGAGCCCTGCCCCTAACCCCCCTCCTCCTCCCCTCCTCCCCCTCTCAGAGTCCTTTGTCATTTCATGTTTGCTTTGTTTTATTTACACCTCCGCATGGGTTTTCTTCTTTCTTTCTGTTTTTTATCCCACACCTGTAGGGGACAGTCAAAGGGGGAAAAGAAAAACTATTGAGCAGGCATTTTTGTCCGACTCAACACACAACACCTTATCTGAGAGGCAAAAGAAAATGGTGCGCTTTGGGGGCCACTCATTGGAAGAGGACGCAGAATGGTGCGAACCCCAGGTTAAAGACTCTGGCGTTGACACATGCAGTAGCACTACCCTAAACGAGGACAATCAGCATAGCCATAGTGAGAAGGTACTGGAGACTATGTAGCCAAAAATCTGCATTTTGTTCTTTTTTTCTTTATTTTTCTTTACCTACCTCCTCCGGTCTTTGTTATCTGTCACTAATTGTTAAATAGTAGACATGTTTATTCTTTTTTAAATTTGAATTGATTGATTTTCCTTTGAACTTCGTCTTTATTATTATTCCAGGGAATTGATAAGATGGATTTCCTTTCGACAGCAGCTTGCTGGGTGTTGCTGAAATAGGAGATGGGGAAACCCTCTTTATTGTTCTGCTGTTTGCTCTCTGGCAGCATAAAGATCCATCCAGGAGCATTGAAACACAACCCTCTTTTTGTCATGGCACACAGCAATGTCCACTCCTCTAGTTGCATGTTGCTAGTTGCTCTGTCTGTTTTGTTATTGTTACTGTAGCGGCCATCTTAGTAACGTTACAGTAGGGTAACGACACCTACCTCTCACAGACACAGGCCTCTAGTCCCTCACTGGAATGACCCTTCCTCTCCCAACATACACTACCTAGTCAAGTTATTATCCCCCTAGAGCTCCACTCAGTCTAATACCAAAACTAAACCAAGCACTTATAACAGGAACGATTGGATTTGTTTTGCACAGACAAAGTTATGTTTTTCTTTTTTTCCCTTCCACTGTCATGTTTGTTGTGATTTCATTTTTTTAATATCTCTCTTCATCTTGGCCTTAATCATCGCGCTGTGCTGTTCTTTTGGGAGTTTTCGCCCATAAATCCTACTTCGGTTCACCTCTTTTTGTTGTTGTTGCATAATTACATGTTTCTTCATCTGCTTCTAACTGCTCCATTGTGGAGGTGTAGTGCTGTGTGTAGCAGGGCAGAGAGTGGTGGAGTGCAGTCTTAACCTCCCTCTGCCTTCAGCTAAGGCCTCCCTCACAGACCATCAGACAAAATCTACACTCATCCAAACTCAACTGGATTTGATGCCAATGTGTCTGAGTTTTAAGTGAGATGTTCTAGATACAGTGCAGATTTTCTCAGATGGTTTGTGTGGAACTTCTGCTCTGCGGTGACTAGGAGGGCGTGATGGTTTGCCTATTTTACCCTGCATGGGGTGCTGAACGCTCTCTACCTCTTTCCTGTTGGCAGGATCACACACGCCCTGGCATTGGATGTGCAAAATTTCATTGAATAACACTTTTGTGTGATACATTTATCATAACATACCTAGAAAAATGTGAATTGAATCGTTTTAGTGAAAATAGTACCTAAAATCAGATTGAAGTACTTCCATGAAGTATGTTTATGGACATAGCTAATCACTGCTTCAAAGGTGGGCTGTGTTATTGTAAATATTGTTTTATTTTGCCATTGTTTTAACATTTTGCCTTCAACTACAGTACGTATAACTGTGATGCAGTAGATACAATTATTTTTTTGATTTTGATTAATTTAGTTATCTAATTGATTTTGATGAACTTTTTTTATCTACTTGTGACAATCCGACTAATCCCAAAAGAAAAAACTGGTTATATTATCTGAAATAGAAAGGATAGAGACAGAGCTATAATCACTAGATTAGATAACTAACCAGAGCTTGTGTGATCGTTCATTAAGTCAAATGAAGTGATACCCTCCCACCTCACCCCACCCTTCACATGATACACACTTTTCTGAAGAAGTCTTTTTAAAGTGATTGAAGTGAATCTGGTGTGGATGAGTTGTGAAACACAAGGTGTGTTGTTGCTGTGTGTGTTCCTATAGCATCCCGTGACATGGCAGCCCTCCAAAGATGGGGAGCGCCTAATAGGGCGGATTCTGCTCAACAAGCGGATGAAGGATGGAAGTGTACCTCGAGACTCAGGAGCACTGCTGGGACTGAAGGTGAGTCTGCCCCATCTGTCTGACGTCTCTGTCTGGACTTCTGTCTATCTACTGGGACCAGTCTGACCTGATGGTCAGAGGCCGTTTATTATTTCAGCTGTCTATCACTATTCAAAGGTTGCTTCCCAAATGGTATCCTATTCCGTATGTAGAGGGAATGTGTTGCCGTTTGGGCCTCGCTAAAGAGTATACGCAGCGGACATATGTCTTATTGACATAATTTTCTGGTTGTAAACTGGTTTTGTGGTTGAGGAAAAAGACGTTGCTAAAAAGACATGAACAAACCTTCCTTATCAACATCTAGTACAACCTGATCATGACATCATAATGGAGTCCTTACTACCAGGTATTCAGGGCTCAAAAGGCTCGTACTGAAGATGATCTAAACATTTTGGAATGATATTTTTAAATTGTATTTTATGAGTGGACACTACACCTTGGTATCAGAACAAAATAAGAACGCTCAAATTCTTCACCACAATAAGCAATGTTTTCATATTATTTGTAGAAACTATGTTGTGGCTATTTTTATCTGCATATACATTTTGAAGTGATATGTGTGGGTGCCTTGCCTAATTATGAATGACATAATTGTATTATTCATGATTTAATATTAATTAGGCGGCTAATTATTTCCTTGATTTAATATTAATGAGCTGTGTTCTTGATATCAAATACTTTATGTTCATGACTGTGTTCCAAATGGCACCCTATTCCTTATATAGCGTACTTATTTTTACCAGAGCCTTGGTCAAAAGTAGTGTACTATATGGGGAATAGGGGGCCATGTGGGATGCGAGTGTGTGTATCCAAACATGCTCACATTGAACCTTTTTAATCAACGACATTCATTGGCTCAGTGCAAAAAAAACTCTCCAAAACTCTTTCTGCGTCCCAAACTGCAACCCATTCCCTATATAGTGTGCTACTTTTAACCAGGGACCTGGTAGTAGTGCACTATATAAGGAGTAGTGTACCATTTGGGACTCAGCATCTAAACTACCAGATGCCGTGAGAGCGTAATATGCAGTGTGGTTATGTAGAAAAGCCTATTTGAAATGTTCAGTCAGAGACAATGTCCCTTTACTGTAGATATGAGATCACATCTGAAACATTGTGATTGTACAGCTTATTCCCCATTATGTACAGTACTGTAACTAGGCTACTAAACATATGTCCCATATTTACAGTATATCATGATTAGATGGGTAGATCTTCTGATGAAAAGTATCTTAGGTTTTCTTAACTCTTCCTAATGCATTAATTTGAATGATCTGTACAGCTTGGGCTGGTTTAAGATCTTAGCACACACAGCTAGCCAAAGCACAGTGAGGGGCTAGCACAGTGAGGGGCTAGCACATTGAGGGGCTAGCACAGTGAGGGGCTAGCACAGTGAGGGGCTAGCACAGTGAGGGCCATCAGGAGAGAAAAGGAAAATGGCAAGATGGGAAAATCATTAATGATTGAATGAGCTTCCTGAATTGGTATGTTTGTGTCTGGTCAGTGCCTCTTTGTGCTGTACGGTACGCTATGTGTTTTTCCTCGCTCAGCAGCAAGCAGTGACCCGCCAGTCTGTTTGTCTCTCTCTCTTTCTAACTATCTATCTATCCATCTCTCACTCTCGGTCCCTTTCCCTTTCTCGCTCTCTCTCGCCCAGCTGTTACATAAAGCCATTTCATTTAGGAGTCTTCCCTAAGCTCCTTTGTATGTTGGCATTCAACTGCCATTAAGAGGGGATTTTATTTGTCTGATGCCTGTGGAGGGAGAGCGGTTCAGGGGCTTACAGAGTAGAGCAGAGCTGGGCTGCCTGGCCTGCTATAGGCCCCCCTGGCCTCAAGTGTTCCAGCACAATGGAGAGAGAGCACCATGCAGAGAGAGGTGGCCCCAGGGTTCCAACACAACACACAGGGACATTCAACATTATGAAAAGAGATGTACATTTTGACTAAACATGTAGCTACTTTCTCTATTCAAGAATAGCACCCTATGGGCAGAATGATGCTATGTGGCTACATATGCAATTAGAATTAGGCCTAGATCTGCAGGTTGCATTTTACCATGTGTGAATTGAATTCACACGTGGATTTTCAAACATGGTCAATAAATATGTTTCTATGAAACAAAGTGATCAGTGCATCCATATTCCTTCCCTGCCAGGCTGCTTACACCATATTGAGGGTGTGATTATCTTACAGTGTAATACTATATCTAATACAATACATGTTGATGTGTGTTGCTTCCTTCAAAGGTGGTGGGTGGAAAGATGACAGAATCTGGTAGACTTTGTGCTTTCATCACTAAAGTGAGGAAAGGAAGTCTAGCGGACACTGTTGGACACCTCAGACCAGGTACCTACTGATCTCATGTTATACTCATTGGGAAATAACTACATCCCTTACCATGGTTAGAACTACACTTATTATGTGTAGAACTACATTTACCATGGTTAGAACTTCACTTACTATGCTTAGAACTACACTTACCATGCTTAGAACTACACGTTCTACCTTTAGAACTACACGTATTATGTGTAGAACTACATTTACCATGTTTAGAACTTCACTTACTATGTTTAGAACTACACTTACCATGCTTAGAACTACGCGTTCTACCTTTAGAACTACACGTATTATGTGTAGAACTACATTTACCATGTTTAGAACTTCACTTACTATGTTTAGAACTACATTAGCCATGTTTAGAACGACACTTACTATGCTTAGAACTACACTTACCATGCTTAGAACTACGCTTACTACCTTTAGAACTACACATACTATGCTTAGAACTACATTCACCACATTTAGAACTACACTTACTATGTTTTGAACTGCATTTACCATGTTTAGAAGTATCACTTACTGTGTTTAGACCCGCATTTACCATGTTTAGAAGTATCACTTACTGTGTTTAGAAGTACACTTACTGTACTTAGAACTACATTTACCATGTTTAGAAGTACACTTCCTATGTTTAGAACTGCATTCACCATGTTTAGAAGTACATTTACTGTGTTTAGAAGTACACTTCCTATATTTAGAACTACACTTACTGTGTTTAGAACTGCATTTACCATGTTTAGAAGTACACTCCCTATGTTTAGAACTGCATTCACCATGTTTAGAAGTACACTTACTGTGTTTAGAACTACACGTATAGATTTCTTCAAGCACGCTGAAGATTGTCAATACATTTTTCATGTACACAGCACTGTAGATTTAATAAGCTACTTCAGTGATTCAAGAAACATTTGGATTACTTGGTGAACTGGGTCAGAACCTTGTTTTAACTTATGACACCCTTTGACCTTCATTTAATAGCACTAATTACAACATGTATGAACTATACAGATGTGCTGTTATTTGTTACCATAAGGGTTGTGACCGAGGCCTATTCAATTATTTATAATATTACCTTAGCAGGACGATTACAATGCTGTACTGTTTGTTTATGTGTGCTGTGTTTTCTACAGTACCATTCATATTCTCCTTTTTTCCATCATGTGGGCCTGCTCATGTTTATAACTACACGGATCATGTTTTTAACTATATTTATAACTATGCTTCCCGTGTTCATAACTGCACCGTGCCAGCTGACGTCTTGGTGTGTGGATGACTGACAGCATCTCTTGTTTCACAGGCGACCAGGTGCTGGAGTGGAACGGGAGGTTTTTACAAGGAGCCACATTCAAAGAAGTTTACAATATCATTCTAGAATCAAAGCCAGAACCCCAGGTGGAACTGGTGGTCTCAAGGCCCATAGGGTAAGACCTCACAACAGCAACTACACGTATTACTATTGAACCATCAAAACTACAGTGTATTCACATTCATACATTTGTAAAAATATGTTTCTGGCAGAGGAGAGAGAAGATGTGAGAAAGGAAAAAAGGGGGCTGAGTGTGTTTGAATGTAATTTGTTTTGCTAGGACCGGCTTGTTTATTTAACATATCTGCCTCCCAACCATCCCTCCCTTCCTCCCTCCCAATATCCCTCCCCTCCATCAGTCCTCCAGTGTGATGACAGTGTCAGAGGCTCATATGGGACTAGCAGTGCGGCACAATGAAATGAACGGTGGCTGTCGCCTCTCTCTCTCTCTCTCTCTCTCTGTCTCTCTGTCTCTGTCTCTCTCTCTCTCTCTCTCTCTCTCTCTCTCTCTCTCTCTCTCTCTCTCTCTCTGTGTCTCACTACCCACTCTCCCCCCTCTCCTCCACAAACAGCGGGATGCCAATCGTTTTTGAAAGTAGAGATACCCAGAGAAATCAGAAACCCCTTTGCTTTGTCAGTGTCTATATTTGTCCTGCTTTGTATTGCTGAGGGAGGGAGCTGCTGTACAGGAGAATGAAGACTAATGCTCTTCTTAGGACCATTAAAATACAGTGCATTCAGCATTAGCACCAATTGACCCCCCCCCCCCCCCCCCCCCCCCCCCCCCCTCTCCTTTCAGAGATATTCCTCGGATACCAGACAGCACACATGCACAACTGGAATCAAGTAAGTCTGGCTTTTCTTTCATTTCCCAATGATAACTAATTAGCCTGCGTTAATTAATCAACCTTGAAATATCAAGCTAAGGTATTGTCAGGGAGAGGTGATGATGTCTCATTTCTATCTCTCTACCCTACTTGCTTTCTCTCCCCTCCCCCTCCTCTCTCTCCCTCTTCCTCTCCTTGAAGTATGTTACCAACATTAGTGTTTCAGATTTGATCATGTGACCTCCTCCCTGTCTGTCCTGTCTCAGGTTCGAGTTCCTTTGAGTCTCAGAAGATGGATCGCCCCTCTATCTCTGTCACGTCTCCCATGAGCCCCGGGATGCTGCGGGACGCCCCCCAGTACCTGTCAGGACAGCTCTCAGTGAGTACCCTACTACAATACCCACAATACACCATGGCTCTGTCTGGGCCTACATTACCTGCAGGAAAGGATCATACAGTGTAGATTGACACAGAGGGTTTGAGAACAGATGTTTTCTTTCTCTGAAGTATTCAGGGAGAGTAGCTGGAGATCTGGAGAGTAGCTGGAGATCTGGAGAGTAGCTGGAGATCTGGAGAGTAGCTGGAGCTCAGGAGAGTAGTTGGAGATCTGGAGAGTAGCTGGAGATCTGGAGAGTAGCTGGAGCTCAGGAGAGTAGTTGGAGATCTGGAGAGTAGCTGGAGATCTGGAGAGTAGCTGGAGATCTGGAGAGTAGCTGGAGCTCTGGAGAGTAGCTGGAGCTCTGGAGAGTAGTTGGAGATCTGGAGAGTAGCTGGAGCTCTGGAGAGTAGCTGGAGATCTGGAGAGTAGCTGGAGAGTAGCTGGAGAGTAGTTGTAGATCTGGAGAGTAGCTGGAGCTCTGGAGAGTAGCTGGAGATCTGGAGAGTAGCTGGAGCTCTGGAGAGTAGTTGGAGATCTGGAGAGTAGCTGGAGCTCTGGAGAGTAGCTGGAGAGTAGCTGGAGCTCTGGAGAGTAGCTGGAGCTCTGGAGAGTAGCTGGAGCTCTGGAGAGTAGCTGGAGAGTAGCTGGAGCTCTGGAGAGTAGCTGGAGCTCTGAAGAGTAGCTGGAGCTCTGGAGAGTAGTTGGAGATCTGGAGAGTAGCTGGAGCTCTGGAGAGTAGCTGGAGAGTAGCTGGAGCTCTGGAGAGTAGCTGGAGCTCTGGAGAGTAGCTGGAGAGTAGCTGGAGCTCTGGAGAGTAGTTGGAGATCTGGAGAGTAGCTGGAGCTCTGGAGAGTAGCTGGAGCTCTGGAGAGTAGCTGGAGAGTAGCTGGAGCTCTGGAGAGTAGCTGGAGCTCTGGAGAGTAGCTGGAGCTCTGGAGAGTAGCTGGAGAGTAGCTGGAGCTCTGGAGAGTAGTTGGAGATCTGGAGAGTAGCTGGAGATCTGGAGAGTAGCTGGAGCTCAGGAGAGTAGTTGGAGATCTGGAGAGTAGCTGGAGATCTGGAGAGTAGCTGGAGCTCTGGAGAGTAGTTGGAGATCTGGAGAGTAGCTGGAGATCTGGAGAGTAGCTGGAGATCTGGAGAGTAGTTGGAGATCTGGAGAGTAGCTGGAGATCTGGAGAGTAGCTGGAGCTCTGGAGAGTAGCTGGAGAGTAGCTGGAGCTCTGGAGAGTAGCTGGAGCTCTGGAGAGTAGCTGGAGAGTAGCTGGAGAGTAGCTGGAGAGTAGCTGGAGCTCTGGAGAGTAGCTGGAGCTCTGGAGAGTAGCTGGAGAGTAGCTGGAGAGTAGCTGGAGAGTAGCTGGAGCTCTGGAGAGTAGCTGGAGAGTAGCTGGAGCTCTGGAGAGTAGCTGGAGCTCTGGACAGTAGCTGGAGAGTAGCTGGAGCTCTGGAGAGTAGCTGGAGCTCTGAGAGTTGTTCAGTTAGACCCATCCCAACCCAGCATAGGACCACAGATCATGTTGCCCTGAACCATGTTGCTTATTATCTGATGCCTAATATACTCTTGGGGGAAGTGAGTAAAAGGCTTGTCAGTTAAGATAAACATGGAAGGAATAAACTCTGAAACTCAGGAGGCCAGACAGAAATAGACTAATGCTAACCTCCAACACTTATTTTGTTGTCTCAACACTCAGGATATTTAGTTTCTTGGAGAATACCAGCCGATATCAGTCAATATATATATCAGTCTATCAAGTCCATAGTGTATTTGTTTATCAGAAGAGGTGAGAATGTTTGATAGTTGACTGTGTGTCTGTTAACACTGTACGCCTTCTACAGTAATGTTGCTCTCCAGTAAAACTGCTCCTAGAGCCAGAGAAGGAAGGAAGAGAAGGAAGGAAGAGAAGGAATCTTTTGATGTCAGTGTTCTTTCTGCTTGTTGTTGTTTTCTTTGGCGAGGAGGGGAGATCTAATCTGTGCTGCTGCTAGCGTCTCCGCCTGGCTTCTCTCCTCTCCTGTCTGTATGTAACGGGAGCATGGCGGAGCAGAGTGAGAGCCAGGGAGAGAAGGAGCACAGAGAGAGGTAGCAGGCACACAAAGGCCCTCCAGTATTCATAGGTCTACACCCAGGAGGCCCATGCTGACAGTTATGACGCAAATAGAACCCAGTCAGCCAATCAGGCTGCAGTTCTGATCTCTGCAATCCCTACCTGTAGCACTCAGCCCCACACCACTCAGATCCAGAAGTTCTCTCCATTTCATCAATGAGCTGACCTTGAAACCAAAACAAGAGTATTTGAATCGTACTGTAGTTAATATACTGTAGTTATACTGTAATTAATATACTGTAATTAATATACTGTAGTATACTGACCTTGCTGGATCAAGTGCCAGCTGAATAATACGTTGGATGCAGTTAGAAATTTATTTGTATTATTTTCAAACCTTGTTGAGGGAACAATTGGAATTGAATATGTCATTGTAACGCAAATGTTAAATGAAGAAAGGAAGGAAAGTTACCGTCCAGAGAGCACGGAAGGGAATGCTTAGTTAGAAGTCATCAAACCTTTTCTGTGAAAGTGGGAGCAGAGCAGCCTCTTCCTCTCTCTGAGGTTTACGGTGTGAAGGTACAGGAACCACAGATAAGGCTCCAAGACAATACAACACATTAGTGAATAATGAGATGCAGATTGATGCTAATGAACGGTGGGGAAAAACACACACACTGTCCCCTCCTCCTCAAAATGTGTTTGTGTTATTGTGGCGCTGGTTAGAGTCCAGTGAGTGTGTTTTGTTGGTTGTTTTATGTTTTTTTGGTTTCATTGCATTTTTCTTTGTTGTTGTTTAATTTTGCTTATCCAGAGCCAAAGCCTTAGTAGAAGAACAGCGCCTTTTGTCCCTAGGGTCCAGGTAAACACCTGTCTGACTCACAGACTGACTCTCTTTGGTCTTCGCTCGCCTTTTTCTTTTGCCTTTTTGGTTTCCTCCATCTTGGAAAATGCATACCAGGGAAATGGCGGCATCTTTCCCTTGCAGTGCGGTGCATTATGTCATTATTATTATTATTATTCATTGATACCATATAACATGATCATACGGTTATGCCAGGAGTCTCGACTCTTTGCATGGCTAACTAATCTAAAGGAAATATTTCAGAGAGACACCCTTCCATTGCCAGATCCTGTAGCCTACACTCAACAGCAACAACAAGCTCAAACACATTGTTCAACATCAAATCACATGCGCCGAATACAACAAGTGTAGACCTTACTGTGAGATGTTTTCTTACAAGCCCTTAACCGACAGTGCAGTTCAAGAAGGGCAAAAAAAATATTTACCAAATAAACTAAAGTAAAAAATAATAAAAAAGTAACACAATAAAATAACAATAACGAGGCTATATACAGGGGGTACCGAGTCAGTGTGCGGGGGTACAGGTTAGAGGTAATTTGTACATGTAGGTAGGGGTGAAGTGACTATGCATTTGAAGTGACTGTCCATTTGATTAATTGTTCAGCAGTTTTATGGTTTGGTGGGTTGAAGCTGTTAAGGATTCTTTTGGTCCTAGACTTGGCGCCCCGGTACCGCTTGCCCTGCGGTAGCAGAGAAAACAGTCTATGACTTGGGTGACTGGAGTCTCTGACAATTTTATGGGCTTTCCTCTGACACCGCCTATTATATAGGTCCTGGATTGCAGGAAGCTTGGCCCCAGTGATGTACTGGGCCGCCCGCACTTCCCTCTGTAGCACCTTACGGTCAGATGCTGACCGGTCAGATGCTGAGCAGTTGCCATACCAGGCGGTGAGGCAAATGGTCAGGATGCTCTCAATGGTGCAGCTATTAGAACTTTTTCAGTATCTGAGGGCCCATGTCATGTCTCCTGAGGGGGAAAAGGTTTTGTCGTGCCCTCTTCACGACTGTCTTAGTGTGTTTCAAGGAACTTGAAACTCTCGACCCGCTTCACTACAGCCCCGTTGATGTTAATGGGGGCCTGTTCAGCCCGCCTTTTCTTGTAGTCCACGATCAGCTCCTTTGTCTTGCCCACATTGAGGGAGAGGTTGTTGTCCTGGCACCACACTGCCAGTTCTCTGACCTCCTCCCTATAGGCTGTCTCATCGTTGTCGGTGATCAGGCCTAACGCTGTTGTGTCGTCATCAAACTTAATAATGGTGTTGGAGTCATGCTTGGCCTCGCAGTCGTGGGTGAACAGGGAGTACAGGAGGGGACTAAGTACACACACCTAAGGGGCCCCAGTGTTGAGGATCAGAGTGGCAGACGTGTTATTGCCTACCCTTACCATCTGAGGGCGGCCCGTCAGGAAGTCCAGGATCCAGTTGCAGAGGGAGGTATTTAGTCCCAGCGTCCTTAGCTTAGTGATGAGCATCGTGGGCACTATGGTGTTGAACGCTGAGCTCTAGTCAATGAACAACATTCTCACATAGGTGTTCCTTTTGTCCAGGTGAGAAAGGGCAGTGTGGAGTGTGATTGAGATTGCGTCAACTGTGGATCTGTTGGGACGGTATGCGAATTGGAGTGGATCTAGGGTATCCGGGAGGATGCTGTTGACGTGAGCCAAGACTAGCCTTTCAAAGCACTTCTTGGCTACCGACGTGAGTGCTATGGGGCGGTAATCATTTAGGCAGGTTACCGTCGCTTCCTTGGGCACAGGGACTGGTCTGCTTGAAACATGTAGGTATTACAGGCTCAGTCAGGGAGAGGTTGAAAATGTCAGTGAAGTCACATGTCAGTTGGTCCGCGCATGCTTTGAGTACACATCCTGGTAATCCATCTGGCCCTGTGGCTTTGAATGTTGACCCGTTTAAAGGTCTTGCTCACATCGGCTACCGAGAGCGTTATCACACAGTCATCCAGAATAGCTGGTGCTCTCGTGCATGCTTCAGTGTTGGTTGCCTTGAAGCGAGCATAAAAGGCATTTAGCTCATCTGGTAGGCTCGTGTCACTGGGCAGCTTGTGTCTGGGTTTCCCTTTGTAGTCCGTAATAGTTTTCAATGTGACATGCTGGTGAAAATTTGGTAAAACTGATTTAAGTTTGCCTGCATTAAAGTCCCCGGCCACTAGGAGCGCCGCTTCTGGGTGAGCATTTTCTTGTTTGCTTATGGCCTTATAGAGTTGGTTGAGTGTGGTCCTAGTGCCAGCATCGGTCTGTGGTGGTAAATAGACGGCTACGATTAATATAGATGAGAACTCTCTTGGTAGATAGTGTGGTCTACAACTTACCATAAGGTACTCTACCTCAGGCGAGCAATACCTCGAGACTTCTTTAATATTAAACATCGCGCACCAGCTGTTATTGACAAAAGACACACACTCCCACCCCTCATCTTACCAGACGTAGCTAATCTGTTCTGCCGGTGCATGGAAAATCCCTCCAGCGTGTCGTCGTTCAGCCACGATTCTGTGAAACATAAGATATTACAGTTCTTAATGTCCCGTTGGTAGGATAATCATAATCGTAGGTCATCAATTTTGATGGCAGTGGGAGTTTACTCGCATGCCTACGGATTCTCCAAAGGCAGCCCGATCTGCGTTCTCGTCCTCCGTCTTTTCTTCACGCAAATGACGGGGATCTGGGCCTGTTCCCGGGAGAGCAGTGTACCTTTCTCGTCGGACTCGTTAAAGGAAAAAGCTTCTTCCAGTTTGTGGTGAGTAATCGCTGTTCTGATGTCCAGAAGTTATTTTCGGTCATAAGAGACGGTATCAGCAACATTATGTACAAAATACAGTGGCAAGAAAAAGTATGTGAACCCTTTGGAATTACCTGGATTTCTGCATAATTTAGTCATAAGATTTGATCTGATCTTCATCTTAGTCACAACAATAGACAAACACAGTGAGCTTAAACTAATAACACACAAATTATTGTATTTTTCTTGTCTATATTGAATACATAATTTAAACATTCACAGTGTAGGTTGGAAAAAGTATGTGAACCCCTAGGCTAATGACTTTTCCAAAAGTTAATTGGAGTCAGGAGTCAGCTAACCTATAGTCCAATCAATGAGACGAGATTGGAGATGTTGGTTAGAGCTGTCTTGCCCTATAAAAAACACTCAGAAAATTAGAGTTTACTATTCACAAGAAGTAGTTCCTGATGTGAACCATGCCTCGAAAACAGAGATCTCAGATTAAGAGTTGTTGACTTGCATAAAGCTGGAAAGGGTTACAAAAGTATATTTTAAAGCCTTGATGTTCATCAGTCCACGGTAAGACAAATTGTCTATAAATGGAGAAAGTTCAGCACTGTTGCTACTCTCTTTAGCAGTGGCCGCCCTGCAAAGATGACTGCAAGAGCACAGCGCAGAATGCTCAATGAGGTTAAGAAGAATCCTAGAGTGTCAGCTAAAGACTTACAGAAATCTCTGGAACATGCTTACATCTCTGTTGACAAGTCTACGATACGTAAAACACTAAACAAGAATGGGGTTCATGGGAGGACACCACGGAAGAAGCCACTGCACGTCTGAAGTTTGCAAAAGAGCACCTGGATGTTCCACAGCGCTTCTGGCAAAATATTCTGTGGACAGATTAAACTAAAGTTGAGTTGTTTGGAGGTGACACACAACACTATGTGTGGAGAAAAAGGCACAGCACACCAACATCAAAACCTCATCCCAACTGTAAAGTATGGTGGGGGGAGCATCATGGTTTGGGGCTGCCTCAGGGCCTGGACAGCTTGCTATCATCGACAGAAAAATGAATTCCCAAGTTTACCAAGACATTTTGCAGGAGAATAAGGCTATCTGTCTGTCAATTGAAGCGCAACAGAAGTTGGGTGATACAACGACCCAATAAACAGAAGTAAATTAACAACAGAATGGCTTCAACACAAGAAAATATGCCTTTTGGAGTGGCCCAGTCAGAGTCCTGACCTCAACCTGATTTAAAATGCTGTGGAATGACCTCGAGAGCCGTTCACACCAGACATCCTAAGAAAATTGCTCAACTGAAACAGTTTTGTAAAGATGAATGGTCCAAAATTCCTCCTGACAGTTGTGCAGGTCTGATCCGCAACTACAGAAAACGTTTGGTTGAGTTTATTGCTGCCAAAGGAGGGTCAACCGGTTATTACATTTACATTTACATTTAAGTCATTTAGCAGACGCTCTTGTCCAGAGCGACTTACAAGTTGGTGCATTCACCTTATGATCACCTTCACCTTATTAAATCCAAGGGTTCACATACTTTTCCCACCCTACACTGTGAATGTTTACACTGTGAATGTTTACAATAAAGACATGAACACATATAATTGTTTGTGTGTTATTAGTTTAAGCAGACTGTGTATGTCTCTGAAGATCAGATCAAATTGTATGACCAATTTATGCAGAAATCCAGGTCATTCCAAAGGGTTCAAATACTTTTTCTTGCCACTGTAAGTTAAAAAGTAAGTTACAAACAACGCAAAAAAATGAACAAAATAGCACAATTGGTTACGGGCATGTAAAACATCAGCCATCCTCTTCAGCGCCATCTTAACATGCTAGCTGTCATGAGACTTTTGTACCTAGTCAGCTACAACAGTGCTCCACATTGGCAATTAAAGGAGGGTGTCTCCTTAAATGTTTTAGTAAAACTATTACATTTTGTGGGACAAATAAATTAGCTTATTTGCGGTGTGGAACATGAAACTAGACTGGACCCTCGTCCTCATTGGCTTGACTCCCTTAAGTCCTGAATAGGTTGCCATAACAACAGCGGTCAACAACTGCTAATCATGAACACAAAGTTTGGGAAATATTTATGTTTACATTTTTGAATGGCCATAAGTTTCATGTTACAGTTAAAAGTGGGCTAAGATAACTGTCCCTTATTTTAAAGCAGATTTAAAATAATATTTTACAATTTGAATACAGAATTCACTTGATCTAAACGGGCAAGGTGTCTATCTTACCGTGGGACATTTTTGAGGAGTTGTTTTACTCTAGCTAGCTTGTTACAGTTGGAGTGTGTAGTACTCATGTTATTTGGGAGATCATATTTGTATATTTGTCCCATCATGTCCTTGTCAAGTATCAGCTTAGCTTAGAACAAAATATATATACAGTATTCTGTATAGGAGTTTCTGGTATGATATGCACTGTTGGTTTCCTCATTTAAAGGTAGTGTGAGGTGTTGGCTATACATCACCTATCTGTCAGATAAGGAGAGGGTGAGAATGGAAGTCTATAAATAGGTGTGTAGTGTACCCTAGGCTCAGCTCCTAGAGGTAGATCTATTAGCCTTCTGTACAAGTGGTGTTATGCTCTACTTAACCAGGCCATGCAATAATGTCAATGTAAATGATGTAGCCGACTGTACAGGAAATATAGGCAGTGTAATGTACTACATCAGGGGTTTCAAGGTGAATCTGTCGCTTAAGGGTTGGACAGTGCTGTAGTATGGTCAGAATTGCACGTACATCTTTTCCATAGGGGACTTCAATGTTGAGGAAGTTTTCCTAGTGCAAGCTGTTTGACCTGAAGGCCCATACTGCCTATGTTGTTTGACAATATCAGATCTCCTGACTGATCTTGTATGTATTAAGTGCTTGCTGTTGCTTTGTATTGCTGCATGCATAATGAAATAACTATGGTAGTCAATGCAATGATTTAAGACTCCTCCCATCATTATCTACATAAGTATGGGCAAGAGCTTAGAAGGCTTGATTTTCCTCTAGTATTTCATTTAATTTTCTTGAATCAAATATTTCCCAAAATTCAAAAGAAATATTATTTCCGTAAATGTTCTTTCTTTCATTTTTTACTTCTAAGTGTTCTCTGTTATGTCCATACTTCGCTCTGACAAGTGTGAAGTGTCTTTGATGCCACTCATGACAGCATGATTGATTTATATGTATATTTTACCTATACACTGAGTATCTGTGCATTGCAGGGCTCTACAGTACGACCATTTTACTAGCATATGTGCCAAATATTTTGCTATACGTCCTGGAATTTTAATTTAGGAGCACTAGTACACCTACAAAAATGAAGGATTCTAGCTTTAGTACCTCAAATATTTTTCATTGTGCTCCTAAATATCTTCGTGTGTGCCTACATTTTTCAACTTAGGTGCACACGTGCTCCTTGTAAAAAAGGTCAGCGTAGAGGCCTGCATTGTGTTGTATGGTTCCAAATACAATTTCACACTCAGAAGCCGTACGTGTTCATTTCAAAGCATGTTGGTCTTCATTCTCATGTTGTAGTGGTTTAGATACCAAGAGCCAGGATACTGTAGATATGAATACAGATACACATACTGTATTATCCTTTCCACTCAAACACACCTAGAAAATGTGGCTCGTGCAGCCGCAGGGTAAGATATAGGTCATGGTAAGATATAGGTCATGGTAAGATGTAGGTCATGGTAAGATGTAGGTCATGCTACATACAGTACATATCTGCTTTGTGCACACTATTAAGATAATTTAGGCTCTCATTGTTCAACCTTTGCTACTTTTTGTTGTTGTTGATATGATCATATCATCTCCTTATTTCCGTATCTCAACAAACATGTATGTTTTTATTATCACCCCCCCCCCCCCCCCCCGAAGAGCATGTGACCTGCTAATGCCTAATATGTAAACCAGGGGTGGCCACCCCTCCTCCAGGAGAGGTACTGGGTGTACAGGCTTTAACTCCAGCCCTGCTCTAATCTAACACAATCCAGTGATTTGACTAATTAGCTGCTCACCATGCAAGACCTTGATTTGCTGAATCAGGTGTGTTTGTTAGTTAGTATAGAGCAGGGCTGGTGCTAAACCCTGCACACCCAGTAGCTCTCCAAGTGGAGGGTTATGAGGTCACCCTGATATAGAGCCCCCCCTCCCCACTGGCAGCCCAGTGACCATGTGACCCTGTTCTGTCCCATCCATAGGTCAAACTGTGGTATGACAAAGTGGGCCATCAGCTAATAGTGACCATCCTGGGAGCCAAGGACCTGCCTTCTAGGGAAGATGGCCGCCCCAGGAACCCTTACGTCAAAATCTACTTCCTCCCTGACAGAAGGTAAGAGAAGAGACAGTAACTACGGGATGATCGAGCTAGCAGCATTTTACTTCATTCCATCTACAGCCATTGCTTAGTGGCTAGACCTATCCTCCAATATCCTAAAGTTGCCATTGGTTGAATGATACAGATTTGGGCGCTCGCATGATAGTCTCACTGAATGTTGAATTTATGGTAAGAATGTCTTTGGTTTTATTTACTTCTAATTTTTTATTTCTGGTAATTGAATTTGGGGACATGTCACATTGCATTTAAACTGCTATCGTCACAAAGATCATTATGTGATCACGTTGACCTACACCTTCACTGCGCTCAGAGAACCACCTCTCAGACAGATGGAAGTAATGCTAGAAAGTTGAACAGGGCTCCAACATGACGCTCCCTCCCCAGCTCATCCCATCGTCCTGTGCTGTGTTGACCTGTTCGAGAGGCTTTTCTACCATGGTTGTAAATAAAAACAGTTTGAATTATTGTTCCTCCAGCGACAAAAGCAAGAGGAGAACAAAAACGGTAAAGAAATCCTTAGAGCCCAAATGGAACCAGACCTTTATGTATTCTCCTGTGCACCGGCGGGAGTTCCGTGAGCGCATGTTGGAGATCACCCTGTGGGACCAGGCCAGGGTCAGGGAGGAGGAAAGCGAGTTCCTGGGAGAGGTAAGCCCATCCATCTCTTCTTGTTTCTTTATAGTTTTCTATTGTTTTATGGACAGAGACAGTCGGAAGGTAGTTAGATAGACATGTATAGAGGGACACGGAGATAAGCGGCTGAGGCTATATTTGTAACAAGAGTCGGCAGCGCCACCACTTAACCAGACTCAGGCACTCATCCGTCTCTGATATAATACCAAACATACCCATCCAGTCAGGATTTGGACAGTAACTCTGATAGCTCAACTAATCCAACCAATAGGGTCAAGCTCTTGATAAAACCCTACATTCCATAGGAAGGATGATAGGCTACTGGGGGTTGATGTCATCGACCCATGATGCTTACTGTAACATCAGCACATACTCACATACTCTGTCCTTCACTGCCAATAAGGTTGCAGAATTCTGGGAAACTTCCAGAAATCCTCCCGGTTGGAGGGAATAAGCAGGAAATTCAGAATCTTCCAATCAGGATTGCTGGAAAACCTTATTTAACAAATGATGTTGGGCCATGCCTGTGGAGGTCTTGATCTGCTATGGAATCTGGAATGAGTCCAGTTAGCAGTGGCTAGTGTGTTGAGGACTGTGAGTGTTTGTGTGTGTGTGTGCATGCACGCATGCCTGTTTGTATGTGTGTGTGTAGTGACTCTGGTGTGTTTCTCCTTTAGATACTGATAGAGCTGGAGACAGCCCTGCTGGATGATGAGCCTCACTGGTACAAGCTGCAGACCCACGACGTGTCCTCCATGCCCCTCCCCCGCGCCTCGCCCAACCCCCAGCGAAGACAGCTCCACGGAGAGAGCCCCACGAGGAGGCTACCCATACAGAGTAGGTTTACCCCTCTGCCCTAACATCCATAACCTGTATACTTGTCTATACTAGAACTGTGTAGGAAAGCTCCTGTCTGTTCGAACCCCAAACCTCAGGATAGGGAATGAGACATGAGTGGCGAACCAACCGTTCGTTTGATGATTTTGAAAAGCCAGTATGGTGGCTGGCAGGTGCCCTGTTACCAACTGTCTTTGCCTGTCTGCCAAGCCTGAATGATTTATGAAGTATTTATTACTGTTAGTATGTTCATATGGTGTTTGTTTTCTTATCCCTTTCAACTCAACCTGATACTTACAGACAAGGGGCCGTATTCGTACAATTCAGGTAACGGTCCCCGCTTGTTGTTCCACGCTGCTCTCTCTACTGAGCTCTCTCTCCACTCAGTGTTGCTGTTCATACGAAGACTCTGTCTCTCCCCTCTGCTTCAGTCCTACTGCACTGTTCTCTACCTCCAAAGTGTTCTCTCACTCCACTCCTCCATTAGCTATCCCACAATTCCCTTTGATTCTCGCTATGCTCCCTCTCCGCTCCACCGCAGTCCTTAAACAAGATGGCCGCCTCATGGTCAGTCTCGGGCCCGGCAGGTTTCTGTTTCCCAGTCCAGATCCTGGTGACTTAGCTCTATCAGAAGAGCTCTGTCCACTCCTCTGTTTGTCATTTGAATATGTTGACCACTTGTTTTCTCAGTGCAATGCATTGTCTCATCTCCCGCCAAATGCCAACATTTTCCCTTTGAAAAACATTATGATAATTGTGCTGGTTTTTGCTCTTCTTCTCCTCTGCTTGTGTCTGTGTCTGTTGTATCTGTTGGGTGTGAACTTGTATTTGCACTTGACTTGACAGATTTCTAATGTATGTAACCTGCACATGTATTTCCAATGTTAAGGCTTGAGATTATTGACCGTGATAATTGAGTTTTACTCAACAGCTGGGACAATTTTTACAGGGCGTTTGTGCGTCTGTCTGTGTGTGTTAGGTGAAAGAGCTGACTGCTCTAAAACAAGAGCGTTAAAACAGTTTCAGCCCATCTGAGACGTGAGGGAGCGAGAGAGGGAGGGAGCGAGAGAGAGAGGGAGCGAGAGAGAGAGGGAGCGAGAGAGAGAGGGAGGGAGCGAGGGAGGGAGGGAGGGAGCGAGGGAGGGAGGGAGGGAGGGAGAGAGAGAGAGAGAGAGAGAGAGAGAGAGAGAGAGAGAGAGAGAGAGAGAGAGAGAGAGAGAGAGAGAGAGAGAGAGAGAGAGAGAGAGAGAGAGAGAGAGAGAGAGAGAGAGTGGCTGCCATAATGCAGCACTTGTCATTTCTGTAAAAGCCCAAGTGTCCAGTTGATTTAAGTTGACTGAACAGTGAAGAAGTCAGAAAAACAACCGAGTGCAGAGTGAGAGAGGGGACGACTCGGGATGAGGGAGGGAGTAGTTGTGTAGACGGGGGAGACGGTAGAATACCTCTCAGACTCCATCTTCACATGGACATTGAATGATTGAAATGTCAGTTCAAAGCACCACCGTGAAAACATGGATGCTATTGCCAATTAGGCTAGATGGAGAGGACCACACAATGTTGTTCACATCACATCCAACGTCATGTCTCACACTAGCTATATGTTACAGCTGTTCTCTTTAAATTAGACTTTATATCACACTATATCTAAAATAGGCAGCTCCAACGTTGGTGGGGAAAATCAGAAGAGGCAGACAGTATAGTTCAGGAGAGTAAATGTAGGCCTTGTTTGCCTGTGTTGGTTATGAAGTGTGGTCATTGATGGTCAATGTAAGAACGTGACTTTGAGATATAATACTGTTTTAATAGTGTTCTCAAAAGAAATAGTGTTCTATTTGTGTCTGCTGCTTTACTATGTCCAGGACTGGGGCATTGATCTAGAGTCTAGAGACCAACTGGACAACACTGGTGACAGCTAGGCCACAGAGCCATGGTCTGACCAGGGGAAGAGTACAGACCCTGGAGTAAACTAACCTCTATCCTCCTCTTCTCTCCTTACTCCATCTCTCCTCCAGGATCTCAGAGAATCAGCGACAGTGAGATCTCTGACTATGACTGTGAAGATGGTGTTGGGGTAGTGTCAGGTAAGATACTTCTGACAGAGTCACACATGATTAGTAATCAGTATACTGTCGATGCAGCTAACGCAGGGGTAAACAGTATATGAACATACAGCTGTATGTATGTCAATGTACTGTACTGGATCATGTGATGTTTTAAAGAAGGTAGCTAGCTAAGATACTGCAGCAGCTCTACAAGGAGCAGTGCGTTTCTTCTCCTTCCCTCTACTAGCTGCTCTCCTCGACACAGGCAGCAGGCGCCCACGCCAGTCTCAGCCTGGCGCTGCTGCACATTGAGAGAGCGAACTGTAGCAGGCCAGGCAGCACACAGACAGCTGTGTGTGTGTGTGTGTGTGTGTGTGTGTGTGTGTGTGTGTGTGTGTGTGTGTGTGTGTGTGTGTGTGTGTGTGTGTGTGTGTGTGTGTGTGTGTGTGTGTGTGTGTGTGTGTGTGTGTGTGTGTGCAGGTGTGTGTGTGTGCAGGTGTGTGTGTGTGCAGGTGTGTGTGTGTGTGTGTGTGTGTGTGTGTGTGTGTGTGTGTGTGTGCGTGCGTAATAGATGAGGAGGAAACCCTCCCACCTCTGTAACATTCTCATCAGTCCCCCTCTCTCACATCACAGCCTCTTCCCTCACTATGCCCATAATATCCCTTCACTCAGTGGGAATACCCCTCTCCTCTCTCTCTCTCTCTCTCTCTCTCTCTCTCTCTCTCTCTCTCTCTCTCTCTCTCTCTCTCTCTCTCTCTCTCTCTCTCTCCCCTCACCCTTTCTCCTCTTTCCTCCACCCTTGTTTCCCAGAGATTTTTGCTAATCCACTTTCCTCCTACCTTCTCCATATCAAACGACTGATACTACACTAAGAGAGAAAAGATGATAACTATTCACAGGAATAATAGATTGATTGTTTTTTTGAATTGGGAAGTCACTGCCGTGGTTTTAACTAGGATAATGCAGTCATTCTTCTCTGCTGGCTATGTCCTGTTAATTCAGATCTGAGCTACTCTCCTCTATACACAGTATATATGCTTAACACACAGTTTCTAGTCATGTGTGAAGAGGCTTGTCAAGAGAACCAATGAATTACATTTGGGTTGTGCACGTAAAGCAAGCTGATTGCAGAGCTGGGTACTTAGTTACCCCAGTGTTGGGCTGATAGTTAGACTGCAGATGTTAGATAGTGAAATGTAATGTCAGGTGGAATTGGTTTAATGTTTCTCTGTTTCTACTATAGTAAATATGTATGACATTGTGTTATGCAGGACTTGATTGTGAATCATTTTAACATACTATTCATGCACATAATACTGTATATTTTTGGTATCAGGATTCCCTTCTATGTATGATTTGAAGGAATTCAGGTTTTTGCATGAAGGAATTCAGGTTTCACAATGCAGCAAACTCACTTTCAAACATATTTGGAAGAGAAAATATAATGATTTGGAGATAATTGATAAAAGTGTCAAACTAAAGTAGCTGTGAAGGTTAAACTTTTCCTCTCATATTTCATAATGTCTTGTGTTTCCTTCCTAATCCTACCTTTGATTCACGGTTACGTTTAACTCATTTTAATGTGCTATACACTCTATTGAATGTTAATCAACGTTAATGGCGCAAAGCATTGACCTTAACCATGCCTCCTGGCCATGGACGATTATTGAGTAACGAACTCATTCAAGTTCCATGGACTAATCAGTCTAGCAGGGAAAAGTCATTATAATGTTTCTGATTTTTTTAAAAGCTATTTTCATGTTTAATGCAAAAATGTTAACCGCAATGACTTGAATCACATGAACATTGAGTTGAGACCAAGCCCTCATTTATTTGAATATAGAGAGCCTCAGCATTTTGAAAGCCACCAACCATTATGCCACTGTGTGCAACTTCTGAAAAGTTTGAAAGAATCCTCTGAAAATAAATGTTGCCGTTGACAGGATGGTCGTTATTTGCAGCAGTGTGTATGGTCAATAGGGAGGAAAGGTTGTAGCCTGGTACCAGATCAGTTTGTGCTGCCTTGCCAACTAGACAAGACAGTACACACCTATCTGGGGCCAGGTTAGAGAGGCTGCGCTCAAAACGATGAGTCTGTCTCTGAATGACTTCTGACATCACTCTCTCTCTCTGTATCGGTGTTTCTCTCTCTTTTTCTCTCTGTTTCTGTCTCTCTCTGTTTCTCTATCTGTTTCTCTCTGTATCTCTGTTTCTCTCTCTCTTTCTCTGTTTCTGTCTCTCTCTGTCTCTCTTTCTGTCTCTTTCTGTTTCTGTCTCTCTCTTTCTGTTTCTCTCTCTGTCTCTGTATCCCTGTTTCTCTCTCTGTTTCTCTCTGCCTCTCTCTCTCCCTCCCCCCCCCCCTCTCTCTCTCTCTATCGCACTCTCGTTCTCTCTCTCTCTCTCTCTCTCGCTCTCTCTCTCTCTCTCTCTCTCTCTCTCTCGCACTCTCGTTCTCTCTCTCTCTCTGTCTCTCTCTCTCTCTCTCTCTCTCTCTCTCTCTCTCTCTCGCACTCTCGTTCTCTCTCTCTCTCTCTCTCACTCTCTCTCTCTCTCCAGACTACCGGCAGAACGGCAGGGACCTACATAGTTCCACGTTGTCTGTCCCAGAGCAGGCGATGTCATCCAACCACTGCTCGCGGTCGGCAGACATGAACCGTGCGCGGTCTCGGTCCCCCAGCGTTCCCCCTCCACAGAGGTAACTCTCCCACCTCACTTGTCCACCGTCCAACCCAGCATCTCAAGTTGTATCCCTTCCTCAAAAACAAACAGTTTGTGCCAAACTGCACCACACTGGGATCTGAGAACCCCAACTGATATCAGAGGTTGTCCTTTAAGCGGTATCTCTGTGATAGTTGTCTTGATAGTAGAACGTTTAACCCATATAACTGATACTGGGATCTCACTCACACTGACAGTGATTGCATTAAGGTGAGTAGGTGCATCCCTGAGCCACTAGGGGACACTGTGGGGAGTTTGTACTGTGACTGTACAGTACTAGGGGGGTGATCCAGTGATTCTGTTGTATACAGCAGAAGTCTGGACCCCGGCTATGACATTGACCCCGCCTCGTCTCAGTACAGCTCCTCCAATAGAGTGGACCGATGCAGTGTGTCCGATGACCACCACTCACCTGACAGGTAGATACCCCTGTCTCACACAGCTTGACACAGCCTAACACAGCCCCACACAACCTCACACAGCCTCACACACCTGCTCCTGCAGACAACACAACCAACTGGGACTGACAGGGGTCCAACCCGGGTTGTCTGCGAGCCACATGACTGTGTAACTGTTAGACCTCTGAGCTAAAGCCTAGGCATTAGCTCGGGAGCTAACCCAAATGTCCAGGTCTCATGCGCGGTTACTAATCACATGAGCGTGGTTTCACTGAACTGCCTCCGTTACACAACCTTACACCTGTGTAATCTGCCTGATGCTTTCACACCTAGAACTGCTATACGGATATCTCACCAAGTGCTCACAAGTCAACCTGTCCCTTTCCCCAACCTGTCCCTTTTCCAAGAACTCAAATCTCTTCTCCGATGTCCTGCATTAGGTGGATCTTTAACTAATCTCTTCTCTTCTTTGTGTTGAAATCGTGTTGCCTTATTAATACTGAGAGGAGATCATTAACTCCGGTGCTCAGACTCATTAGAATCAAAATGGCGGTATCCCAAATGGCACATATTCCCTATAAAAGTGTACTACTTTTGAACATGGCCCATAGTTTCAAGTTTTATTAGTCGTACGGGATACGCATTGTATACACCGTCCAATGAAATGCTTAGGTTCCTTCTCGACAACACAACAACAATAAGAAATATAAAAGATATGGCTCTGGTCAAAGGTAGTGCACTATGTAGGCAATAGTGTGCCATTTGGGACGCAGACCATATAACTACATTTTAAACACAGGCCAATTTACTGGAGGTTATAGTAGATCATTATATATGGATAGATTATAGTCACCGTATGACTAGAATGTCAATATACTGTAGATAGATTACAGTGACCATAGAACCAAACACATACCAATCACCCTTTAATGAGTGTAGTTATAGAGTTTAATAGCAGCTGTGAGAGGGAACTAAACTACAGTACATTATAAACTGGGTGGTTCGAGTCCTGAATGCTGATTGGCTGACAGCCATGGTATATCAGACCGTATACCACGGGTATGACAAAACATGTATTTGTACTGCTCTAATTACGGTGGTAACAAGTTTTTTAATAGCAATAAGGCGCCTCGGGGGATGTGTGGTATATGGCCATGGTATATTGGCCGTATACCACACCTCCTCGGGCCTTATTGCTTAAATATAACACCACTGTCTCTCCTACTGTTCCTCTGTGCTGGAACCTTTTTCTGCATCCCAAATGGCATTCACTGTAGAGTGTACTACTTTTCACCAGAGCCCTGGTCAAAAGTAGTGTAATATAAAGGGAATAGGGTGCCATTTGTGACACATCCTGATGTTCCTTCCTCCACCACACCTGATACTATAGAAATATAATCTCTAGAATGGACAACCCCACTCAAGTCATTACCCATCAGTGTACTGTTAAATTGCTGTGGTCTGAGGGGCCTTTCCCAGGGGCCTTTCCCATTCTAGTCATACTGTTTGTCCCGCTATAGCACCAACACCAGCACAGCGTTTCAGACATACAGCTCAGCCTTGGCACAGTTCTCTTCTCCTTACTTACCTCCTCCCCTCATCCAATTAAGTTTATTTGATATTTCTGAGGCGAGGATGGCTGAGGCAGCCTAAATCAGGGCCAGGAAATGCACTTATCTAGATTGTGTGTGACAGACAGTTGCTCACTAAGACTGTATTTCAGCTTCCCCTTAATCAACCACTGCTGTTATTTATTGAAAACAGTTGAAAATTAGGAAACAGGAAATGAGTCATGGTGTGCATACCAAATGGCACCCTATTCCCTATAACGTGCACTACTTTTGACCAGAGCCCTATAGGCCTGGTCAAAAGTAGTGCACTATAAAGGGAATAGGACGCCATTTGGGATGCCCGATAGAGAATTTGGAAATGACCCAGTCTACCTCTAAATAATAATAATACTTTCTTACATCATTATTTTGGGGAATTTACATTTTTTAGAGGATGTTTATATTGCCTATGTGTTATTTTGTGTTGAAATCCAACAACATATGAATGTACTTTTGTTTGTTTTTCATTTTATTTTATAAAGTTATTAACTAATGCAGAAATGGATGTACAGACATTTGGAGAGTTAGGGGGCTAGTCCTGAATCGGATTGTGAATCCCGTTCAGTAACTCCAACAACATTCAGTATCTTACAAGGTTTGGATTGAATCCACTGGGACTGATGTTGGTTTGCAGCAGCATGTGTGTTACAGTACAGAACAGTAAGTTAGGAGCATCATGCATCTCAATGGGCTTTCTAACCTGAGGAAGGACTGCACCAATATCCTCTCCTCTTCCATGGCTGTACTCCCTTCTCTCCTCCAACACTGTACCGGCCTCTCTCTCTCTCTCTCTCTCTCTCTCTCTCTCTCTCTCTCTCTCTCTCTCTCTCTCTCTCTCTCTCTCTCTCTCTCTCTCTCTCTCTCTCTCTCTCTCTCTCTCCCCCTGTGTCTCTCTCTCTCGCTATCTCTCTCTCCCTGTGTCTCTCTCCCGTGTCTCTTTCTCGCTATCTCTCTCTCTCTCCCTGTGTCTCTCTCCCATGTCTCTTTCTCGCTGTCTCTCTCTCTCCCCCTGTGTCTCTCTCCCATGTCTCTTTCTCGCTATCTCTCTCTCTCTCCCCATTCAGCCCCATCCAACCATGTCTCTGTTCTCTCCCTTCATGTCTCGCAGCCATTTTCTCACCCTACCTCGATCCAGACGCTGTCAACCTAGTGATGATCATCAGAAGGAACCCAGGTAGACTCTTACCTGACAGTGCATGTTCCTCCCTCCATCACACCCTCCACTCCGCCCCCTGTCTGTCTGTAGGAAGCTGCTGGCCTATCAAGCTTCAAGCCTGTGTTGGTTTAATGTCAATGGCGCACAAACCTATCCACTTCACATCCCAAGCCAATGCCATTGACGACACAATGTGTGGTGTGGTGTGGGCAGCCAGGTATATATTTCTCCCTTCCGGACAAATATACTGTATATGCATCAGTGTAGTGTGTAGCCTTTTGTAGTCAGTAGAATTAAACAGGTGAGACAGTCTATGGCCCATAGCACCTTTTTTTCAAAGAGTCTATGTAGAACCTAAAAGGGTTCTTCGGCTGTCCCCATAGGAGAACCCTTTGAAGAACCCTTTTTGGTTCCAGGTATAACCGTTTTTGGTTCCAGGTAGAACCCTTTTTGGTTCCAGGTATAACCGTTTTTGGTTCCAGGTAGAACCCTTTTTGGTTCCAGGTAGAACCCTTTCCCCAGAGGATTCTATATGGAGCCAAAAAGGTATACACTTCATCCATACAGTATCGGGATCACTCACTCCACTCAGTCACTCCTCATTTCGGCTTCATAAACACATATACATATCCTCTCTCCACATACCTTTCATACATTTGCCATAGTTTCATCATTGATTACGTATCTTTATTGGTAGACAAATACATAGCCAGCTATTTGTTATTTTCGAGTGTACTTTGAGATATACCTCAAAGAAACTAGCCTGTCAATACTGTGAAATGGATGTGTCCTGTTGTTTTTTTTCTGTTTGTGAAGAGTTGTCCAACAGAGGTAGTTCCCCCTGCCCAGTGCCCAACCTGTGTTGTTCCAGTGTATATGACAGTATATGAATCCTATATATCTGATATACACTCTTTATGGTGGCTACCCATCCACAGCGGTCAAGGTGGATGTTGTGTTTGGATCAAACCACAAGAGAATAGTAGATGTACAGAGAGTTGATGCGCCCCCATCAACTGTCCCCTTAACAGTCTACAGAGTTGGTGCGCCCCTATCAACTGTCCCCTTAACAGTCTACAGAGAGTTGGTGCTCCCCCATCAACTGTCCCCTTAACAGTCTACGGAGAGTTAGTGCGCCCCCATCAACTGTCCCCTTAACAGTCTACAGAGAGTTGGTGCTTCCCCATTAACTGTCCCCTTAACAGTCTACGGAGTTGGTGCGCCCCCATCAACTGTCTCCTTAACAGTCGACAGAGAGTTGGTGCGGCCCCATCAACTGTCCCCTTAACAGTCTACGGAGAGTTGGTGCGCCCCCATCAACTGTCCCCTTAACAGTCTACAGAGAGTTGGTGCGTCCCCATCAACTGTCCCCTTAACAGTCTACAGAGAGTTGGTGCGCCCCCATCAACTGTCCCCTTAACAGTCTACGGAGAGTTGGTGCGCCCCCATGAACTGTCCCCTTAACAGTCTACAGAGTTGGTGCGCCCCCATCAACTGTCCCCTTAACAGTCTACAGAGTTGGTGCGCCCCCATCAACTGTCTCCTTAACAGTCGACAGAGAGTTGGTGCGGCCCCATCAACTGTCCCCTTAACAGTCTACAGAGCGTTGGTGCCCCCCATGAACTGTCCCCTTAACAGTCTACAGAGTTGGTGCGCCCCCATCAACTGTCCCCTTAACAGTCTACAGAGTTGGTGCGCCCCCATCAACTGTCCCCTTAACAGTCTACAGAGAGTTGGTGCGCCCCCATCAACTGTCCCCTCAACAGTCTACAGAGAGTTGGTGCGCCCCCATCAACTGTCCCCTTAACAGTCTACAGAGTTGGTGCGCCCCCATTAACTGTCCCCTTAACAGTCTACAGAGAGTTGGTGCGCCCCCATCAACTGTCCCCTTAACAGTCTACAGAGAGTTGGTGCGCCCCCATCAACTGGCCCCTTAACAGTCTACAGAGTTGGTGCGCCCCCATCAACTGTCCCCTTAACAGTCTACAGAGTTGGTGCGCCCCCATCAACTGTCCCCTTAACAGTCTACAGAGTTGGTGCGCCCCCATTAACTGTCCCCTTAACAGTCTACAGAGAGTTGGTGCGCCCCCATCAACTGTCCCCTTAACAGTCTACAGAGTTGGTGCGCCCCCATCAACTGTCCCCTTAACAGTCTACAGAGTTGGTGCGCCCCCATCAACTGTCCCCTTAACAGTCTACAGAGTTGGTGCGCCCCCATCAACTGTCCCCTTAACAGTCTACAGAGTTGGTGCGCCCCCATCAACTGTCCCCTTAACAGTCTACAGAGTTGGTGCGCCCCCATCAACTGTCCCCTTAACAGTCTACAGAGAGTTGGTGCGCCCCCATCAACTGTCCCCTTAACAGTCTACAGAGAGTTGGTGCGCCCCCATTAACTGTCCCCTTAACAGTTTACAGAGAGTTGGTGCGCCCCCATCAACTGTCCCCTTAACAGTCTACAGAGAGTTGGTGCGCCCCCATCAACTGTCCCCTTAACAGTCTACAGAGAGTTGGTGCGCCCCCATCAACTGTCCCCTTAACAGTCTACAGAGAGTTGGTGCGCCCCCATCAACTGTCCCCTTAACAGTCTACAGAGAGTTGGTGCGCCCCCATCAACTGTCCCCTTAACAGTCTACAGAGAGTTGGTGCGCCCCCATCAACTGTCCCCTCAACAGTCTACAGAGAGTTGGTGCGCCCCCATCAACTGTCCCCTTAACAGTCTACAGAGTTGGTGCGCCCCCATTAACTGTCCCCTTAACAGTCTACAGAGAGTTGGTGCGCCCCCATCAACTGTCCCCTTAACAGTCTACAGAGAGTTGGTGCGCCCCCATCAACTGTCCCCTTAACAGTCTACAGAGAGTTGGTGCGCCCCCATCAACTGTCCCCTTAACAGTCTACAGAGAGTTGGTGCGGCCCCATCAACTGTCCCCTTAACAGTCTACAGAGAGTTGGTGCGGCCCCATCAACTGTCCCCTTAACAGTCTACAGAGAGTTGGTGCGCCCCCATCAACTGTCCCCTTAACAGTCTACAGAGTTGGTGCGCCCCCATCAACTGTCCCCTTAACAGTCTACAGAGAGTTGGTGCACCCCCATCAACTGTCCCCTTAACAGTCTACAGAGAGTTGGTGCGCCCCCATCAACTGTCCTCTTAACAGTCTACAGAGTTGGTGCGCCCCCATCAACTGTCCCCTTAACAGTCTACAGAGAGTTGGTGCACCCCCATCAACTGTCCCCTTAACAGTCTACAGAGAGTTGGTGCGCTCCCCTTAACAGTCTACGGAGAGTTGGTGCGCCCCCATCAACTGTCCCCTTAACAGTCTACAGAGAGTTGGTGCGCCCCCATCAACTGTCCCCTTAACAGTCTACAGAGAGTTGGTGTGCCATCATCAACTGTCCCCTTAACAGTCTACAGAGAGTTGGTGCGCCCCCATCAACTGTCCTCTTAACAGTTTACAGAGAGTTGGTGCGCCCCCATCAACTGTCCTCTTAACAGTCTACAGAGAGTTGGTGCGCCCCCATCAACTGTCCTCTTAACAGTCTACAGAGAGTTGGTGCGCCCCCATCAACTGTCCCCAAAAGTCTGCAGAGAGTTGGTGCGGTTCCATCAGTTGTCCCCAACTGTCACCAGGGTCATGTGAAAACCAGGTTCCGTCCACAGGTTCATGACCTTCTCTCTCTCTCTCTCTCTGTCCCACCTGACCAACCTGGTAATAAGGTATTCTTAAAACAGACATTGACTCCCTCTGACCGCTCTCTTTTCGCCAGCCGCAACCACCGCATATCCAACATCAGTCGAGAAGAGGCTGTCAGGTTACTGCGCTCCACTAGGATGTCCCGAGCCCACTCAGAGGGCGCGTACTCCTCCTCTGCTTCCGTCGACTATGACTACAAGAGGTATTCACATTACAGTGTCTCTACGTATATTTCCACAGTCAGCCATTTTGTGGGTCTTTTTCTCTGTAGTCGTCTGTATGACATTAAAACATTTTCTATGTGATTGTAAAAGGTGATGAACCCCACGTGATATCCTGGGTGATATCTGGTTCTGGAGCATGTCATCACAGCTCTGCTCAAGTTGTGTACCAGACCCATAAACCACACAACTGCCTCCAATTACTGTGTAATATTGAGGCTGCTGCGAGCTCTCGTGTCTCGACATTGGTTGTGACACATGTATCGTACTCTGTTGATGTTTTGTTGTCATTCCTACTAGTCTACCATCAGTGGTAAGATGACAAGTTGTGTTTGTGATCAGTGGTGTCCTGTTTGTATCTGGGTAAATAAAGACTGGCTGGTCATTGGTAGCTCTGATGCTCAGCTCTGCAGGTAATACTGTATAAGGGCTGCATTGAACAAAAGGACACATGGCCTTTTGATGCTGCTGGTGGTAATGGAATGTTTACCTTTCCTTTATTAATGCATGGTTGTCTCTCTAACATTACCTCCACCATCTTGGATGGCCTGGATTATTATTCACAGTGGTTAACTGTATGTCTGCAGTTTGATTTGATCTGGCCCTCTCTGTCTTCTTCAAACCATGTCATTTTCATTTTGATAAAGGCCAATATGGCCGATAGGTCAGTACCACATGAGTGAAGGATATTTTAATCATCTGAAGAAGGAGAACTGCCTAGCCATTTATCCATGCTGACTCTCAGAGGGTCTGTCTGTTTCTCTTCTGTCCTGGACCTGACTGACTTTCTCTATGCTAAGAGTGCTAAGTATGGGAAGCTCAGCATTGCCCCATGCCCAGGCTGTGCCAGCCCTATGATGGCCTAGGTTCAGGCTCAGGTTCCCCCCAGGTGCGTGTGCCAGACCCAATGTTGTGATGTGCCAGTTCAGCGGGCTGGGCCGAGCCGAGCACTCCCAAATGACGCCCTAGTCCTTATACAATACACTACTTTTGACCAGAGTCCTATGGGCCCTGGTAAAATGTAGTGCAATAAATAGGGAATAGGGTGTCATTTGGAACGCAACGTCACACTCTCAGCACCCCCCTGGAGAAATGCTGCAAATAGCTCCTCCTGGGCTCCCATCGCTGCCATCTGGCTGTCAGTCAAAAACCACACGCCGTGCATTTTCTCTCCAGGAGAAAAAAAAACATGAGTCGTCAGAACTGAGGCAGCGCAACTGACTTTATTAAAGTGTCACAAAGTTTCCCTGAGCGAGGCCGCGGCCCAGATAGCTTCACTCTCTCTGACTGTCTGTAGATTGGCAGGGAGATGAATGGTTCTCACGTCCCATGGCAGTAACACAGTCACAGAGGAGAGGAGAATAGATGTTCCTTCCACTCCCATTCCAACTGTGTGCTTTCTCTTTCTGCTATAGCCAGAACGATTAGGAGAGAGGGAGAGGGAGAGAGACAGAGTCAGAGAGACGGAGGGAGAGTCAGAGAGACGGAGGGAGAGTCAGAGAGACGGAGGGAGAGTCAGAGAGACGGGGAGGGAGAGTCAGAGAGACGGGGAGGGAGAGTCAGAGAGACGGAGGGAGAGGGAGAGAGACGGAGTCAGAGAGACGGAGGGAGAGTCAGAGAGACGGGGAGGGAGAGTCAGAGAGACGGAGGGAGAGTCAGAGAGACGGGGAGGGAGAGTCAGAGAGACGGAGGGAGAGGGAGAGAGACGGAGTCAGAGAGACGGAGGGAGAGGGAGAGAGACGGAGTCAGAGAGACGGAGGGAGAGTCAGAGAGACGGAGGGAGAGTCAGAGAGACGGAGGGAGAGTCAGAGAGACGGGGAGGGAGAGTCAGAGAGACGGGGAGGGAGAGTCAGAGAGACGGGGAGGGAGAGTCAGAGAGACGGAGGGAGAGGGAGAGAGACGGAGTCAGAGAGACGGAGGGAGAGTCAGAGAGACGGGGAGGGAGAGTCAGAGAGACGGAGGGAGAGGGAGAGAGACGGGGAGGGAGAGTCAGAGAGACGGAGGGAGAGGGAGAGAGACGGAGTCAGAGAGACGGAGGGAGAGGGAGAGAGACGGAGTCAGAGAGACGGAGGGAGAGTCAGAGAGACGGAGGGAGAGTCAGAGAGACGGGGAGGGAGAGTCAGAGAGACGGAGGGAGAGTCAGAGAGACGGGGAGGGAGAGTCAGAGAGACGGGGAGGGAGAGTCAGAGAGACGGAGGGCGAGGGAGAGAGACGGAGTCAGAGAGACGGAGGGAGAGTCAGAGAGACGGGGAGGGAGAGTCAGAGAGACGGAGGGAGAGGGAGAGAGACGGAGTCAGAGAGACGGAGGGAGAGTCAGAGAGACGGAGGGAGAGTCAGAGAGACGGAGGGAGAGGGAGAGAGATGGAGTCAGAGAGACGGAGGGAGAGTCAGAGAGACGGGGAGGGAGAGTCAGAGAGACGGGGAGGGAGAGTCAGAGAGACGGGGAGGGAGAGTCAGAGAGACGGAGAGGGAGAGTCAGAGAGGGAGAGGCTCAGAGCCCCGGGTGAGTCGCTGCGGCCCCTGAGAACAGATCCCTGCCAGCACAGTAGATCTAGACAGTGACCTTGGAAAGACGCCATGCTTCTCACACTGTTGGCTATAGAACTAGACTAAAGTATTTGCCTGTGTCCCGAATGGCATCCTATTCCCTTTATAGTGGACTACTTTTGACCAGGGCCCATAGGGTTGAGATGGCAAGTCTATATTGAGGGGACCTCATATTGTAGCTACTTCAGTAGATGTATAGTTTTAGCAGGAGGAGTGCAGTGGTAGACAAGGTAATGTTACAGTGTAGATGTTACAGTAGCACCGGTGCTGTAGTCGATCTATCTAGAGTTTTAATGTTTCTACTGTGCAACAAAGGTGTGCAAAGTATTATCTGAGTATATACTAACCACACCAGAATTGAGCTGTTTGAGTTAATATTTTGACCGGGTTGAAATCCCAAGGGAATATCCTGAACAGTAGAGAGAGAGAAAGAGAGAGCTATGGTGAACTACATTATTCATCACAACACACCTCTAGTAAGTAACAAGTCGTTAGATTCCGACATCTCCTTTACTGTTCAAAGCCATCAGTCCCTGGACATAACGACCTGAGGATGGTAGACCACGAATGATTATGATGATGGTCACCATCGTTAAAGTCTCAGGCAACGCAAGGTCGTTCACTGGCTGATGAAGTGGCTGTGTTGCGATTGGCTGGGTTACAACTGGAGTGACCGCTGTATTGCGATTGGCTGGTGTAGAGCAGGAGTGACCCGAATGCTGTCTTGCGATTGGCTAGCCTACAGCATCAGGAGTGACCGCTTTGTTGCAATTGGTAGCTTTACAACAGGAAGCAGGAAGCATAGCCTCTGTTGGACAACTTTTCATTCTAACCTTTCACTATTTTACTGTGCTGCCACCATGTCCTCAGTGTTTGGTGTTTGTTTTTGGCTTTGCAAATGCTGCTCATGTCAGATGATAATCCACATCTGGTCAAAGTAAGGTATTTTTCTTCATGAGCATTTGCAATGACAATGATATGTCTAACTGATGTGACCTGATTTTCAGATATACACATGCTATTGAGAGGTAATGACACTGACTGCCTATGAAGACGCTTATGGAACAACACGATACAAAACAACAGCATATTCATGTTTTTATTGTACATAATGATACTGTGTAGATTTTCTTGTGTACACGGTGTACGTATGTGAAATACATTTTATTCAATTTTATTTCCAAACTACTCAAAAGTGCCAAAAATATATTTTCTTTGTCTTTTTCCAACTAGATTTCAGTTACATTTTGCAATAGCAGGGCGGAGACAGCTTTCGGCATGTACCTTGCAGGAGTATAGTAAGCTAGTGGGCTGAATGGAAACCAACCAACACATGCTAATCCACTATTCTCTCACATCTCACCCAGTGTCTTTCACTCACAGACAGATTCCAAAGGGCCGCCCACTCACTCACTCAGTCACTTACCACAGATGAGGGACACATTGTCCCCTGCCTGTCCCTGTCCCTCCCTGTCACACCTGCTATTCCCTGTTCCTACTCTACTGTAGGTGCCAGCAGGGCCCTGTGGGGCCCAGCCCAGGGACCCAGGGCATGCATGACTCTGCTGTATCATGTCACCTGGTCATCAGCAGCAGCTTCCTTCCCTTCTCTCAATAACGTGTTGCAGGAACCACGGAGCCGTTGATAGACATGTGTATCACAGCAGGTCCAGGTCAGCTGACCAGCGTCCCGCGCTAGAGCGCACCACCACCTCCCGATCGCGGTCCACGGAGCGCCCCGACTCCGCCCTCATGAGGTCCATGCCGTCTTTACCCTCCGGACGCTCCGCCCCTCCCTCACCTGCCTTAACGAGGTGACCAGACAGACACATCTACAGGAGGCTGGTGTCACTTTAAATCAGACGATGGGCTCATTGTAATGGCTGGAATGGAATTCATGGATTGGGATCAAAAACATGCGTTTGATGTGTTTCATACTTTTCCATTTCTGCCATTGCAGCCGTTACAATGAGCCCATCCTCCGATTTCTCCTCCCACCAGCCTCCACTGCATAGCTACTGCCCCACCAATCCAAAGAATAACCAACAACCACCACCCACCCCTCTCTCTGCCTGTCTCACTGCAACCAACCACCAACCCCCCACCACCCACCCAGCATCCAATCAGCATCCAGCCAGCTCACCACTTTATCATTTACTCCGCCCCCCCTCCTAAAGCAACGAATGGTGCTGCATTTTCTTCTCCATCCCAGACTGGTAGTAGACTAGATAGTAACTCTTTTTGTTTTTGGAACACACTACTTATACACTACTTTGACTGAGTATAGTAGTGATGGATCACCATTGTGCTTTTCTTTCTTTACTAACATTACCTGTTATTATCCTGTAATTACATTTTTTTATTCCAGTTTTTTTCCCCCAATCTTTTGTAGAACGTCAGATCGCATGATCGCATTGGTCCACATTGGTCCACATTGGTCCACATTGGTCCACATTGGTCCACATTGAACGAACACCCAACGAACGCTGTCCTCACTCTTTCCTTGCAGCTTGATGGGTCGAGTGAAACATGCGATTCATCACCTTTGTTGCAAAACTGATGCTACATTATCTCTAGCATGTCATGTGCCAAATGTCATTGTTTTGATGCGCTTTAGAGTTCACAAACTGGTAGGCGCTGACATGAATTAGAAGGAACCCATATACCCTGCTTTGGCTTACACCAGATATGTAGAATTTATTCAAATCAGTCAGCAACCTACCAATTACAAATGAGCTTGATCATCTGTTATGTGGTTTTAATTAGAGTATGGTTAAGATACCAGTATTCCCCAATACTAGACATTTTCAGGCAATAACTTTTAGTCATTAATGTTTAGCAAATTAAGTATTAATTCAAGCTACAGTATTAAATTGATGCTTCTACATAGCCTGACTTCAAAACATATTCTCAGAACCCCTTTTGAATACAGATGTGTTTAGCAGACACACATGCTCGACTGGCAGATGGTGTAAAAACAGAATACAAGTCTTATGGGAGAAAGAATATCTGTTGAGAATACGTCAATACAATAGATTGAAAAAAATACACCACAGAAAGTAAAAGGCAGTTAGTTATTAACGTGATCAGTTAATTGATCAGGCAATTGATCAGGTAATTGATCTGTTATGTGTCCAGCTTTCACCGATCCAACAATATGGCAGCATCCCTGGTTGAGCATGGACATGACTGTACACAACATGTCCAGTATATATGTGAACTGACATATATATATATATATGTGTTTGATACAATCTTTTTTCCATGTTTGGTTCATTACCAACCCCAGTAGACAGTAGTAGTTTGTTTGTTTGATGTGTTGCTGTTTCTACAACCAGCCTGAAACCATCCTCTCCTCTTACATAACAAAGCAAAGCACGCTGGGAAATGTAGTCCTACTGCTTGTCCGTGGCCTTCCAACCAATCACAGGTCAGCTCTGTGCCTGACCTCTGATCCTTGACTCACCCAGGCTGTACCACTTTGTGCCTCCCCCCGTAGGGCGAACCCCCGCAGCGGATCGGCCCAAACCAGCCCTACCAGTACCCCCATGTCCGACAGGAGAGGAGGTCGGCAACTACCACAGCTTCCACCCACAGGGACCAAGGGCAGAAGTAAGTTCTCAGCTTTATTTTCCATACCCAGCTCTGGGCCTCAGTGGCATCACTGCCTCTCTGGTTGCTTTGGTTTGGTGACACCTTAAGGCTATTCTCTATTGGTCACTATGGTCACTTACTTTGGAACAGGTTTGACTTTGATAGAAGCATCTCTTTGTCAGAAGCAATTGTTTCTTGTTATTTGCTAGTCTTTAGCTGGGTATGGCACCTTGAGATATTGGTTATTTTGCGCTATAAACCTCTGAGTGGGAAAAGGCTCAAAGCAAGTTTAACAGATACTGCTGTTTGTTGGTTCTCTCTGGTCAGTTGCTCATGAATGACAGAGCTTGGCTCAGAATTCCTTGTTAAGCTGTGTCTTCTGTTTTAGTGAGTTGGTTGTGTGTTCTTATGGTCTCAGTACTCTATATGTTGTCCGTGTTAACCAGGGTGTCCTGTGGAAGGTTTACAACATGTATTGTCTCCTTGGTCAGTGATATTGGTGATGTTGTCTCTTCATAAACATTTAATGTTTTTTATTTTAATATATCTACTCAGTTCCTTTTTGCCATTCCTTCCTCAGACGATGAAGAAGAAGGAACAGAGCCTTGTGAAGGTCTGTAACATAGAGTGTAGGTTTGGTCTTTCACAGGAGACGGGAGTTAGAGACTGAATCTGCCTGCAATGGCAGGGACCAGGGTCCTGTTCAGTGGAGCACATCAAAACAAAACGTTTTACAACGGATAATGAGAATCTGTGTTCTTATTGGACAAGTTCAGAGAGAACCTCCCTGTTTCACTACGTTTCAAAACGTTTCCTCTCTACTGAACAGCCCTGATTACAGTGGTCCACAGCACCCCCTGTCTGTTTCTCACTCCCTGACTGTGACCTAGCAGTCCTGTGTCCTAGCTTAGCCTCCTAGTCTTCTTCTGGTTCCTACACTGGGTTAGTGTTGTCATCTAGCATCATAGCTTCCATGTTTTTCAGTTGTCATGAGTTCTACTGTAGTTTTGTGTTCTATGTTGAACAGTCCTCCGTTTCGTGTTATGACATCAGAGTGCTCAGGTGAGACGTGTCACTGGGGGTTGCGGCGTGGGTACGTTGCAGTAGACTATTTGTGTATTAAACGTGTGATTCCGTAACCAGTTTTGTTAGTAGTAAAGTCATTTATCCAGACACTTTTTATTGAGTCTGGGAAGGCTATAATGTAGTGCCCTTAACTCTCCCTGGTACAAGAGGTATAACTGAGCTGCATGCAGAGAGTTCATCTAGTTCCTCCTGTACTGTAAGACTCTCTCCTTAATGAGGAATCAGAACTACTACAGACAGCGTGATCCTACTTCTCTTACTGAAGCTCTTCAGGGTCACAGACAGAATGACATCTTAAACCGTTTGATTCTTCAGCACAAATGTAATGTTCTCGTTTAACTCTCCCTAAAATGTTCTGACAGGTTGTAACAGAGTGTGTCACATGATGTAAGGGTGTGGTGATGGAAGGGAGGAGATGAGCCTGAGTTCTCTGGAGCTGCGCTGGGAATTGACAGATTAGCTGAGGGGTGATTGGAGGGAGCGGGACAAGGGAGAGAAGGAGAAGGGAGCAAGAGAGAGAGAGAGAGAGAGAGAGAGGAGAGCAGAGAGAAAAATAAAGAGAGAGAGAGAGAGGGAGAAGGGAGCTGGAGGGAGAGCAGAAGGAGAGAGAGAGAGAGAGAGAGAGAGAGGGAGGTAGAAAGCAGAGAGAAAGAGAAAGCCAGTGCTGAGAACTTGTCAAAGCACTCCCAGCACTCCTTCATCATTGTCAGAAACCATGAGCACTCCTCTCTCCTCCTAGTCTGCAGCCAGCCAGCCAGTCTCTCTCCTGCTCTCTCTTTCATATCCCCCTTCCCATCTCCCCATCTCTCCTCTGTCCCTCCTCCCTCTCCCTCTGTCCCCATCTCTCTCCTCTCCCCCTCCCCCTCTCTCCCTCTGTCCCCACCTCCCCATTCCTGTCTCTCCGTCTCTATCCTTTGTCTCTCTCCTCCCTTCCCATTTCTCCCCGTCTCTCCTTTTCCCTCTCTCACATCTCTCTCCTCTCTCTGTGATGGGGTAATGGCAGCGGGTGGGCAAATGGGGGAGGCATTCTAATGTATTGATCCGACCCTGGGCTAACGCTCACACAGAGCCCTACAGCGTGACACAGCCAGGACTTATCTAATCATGGCACTAATGCTGCTGCTGCTGCATGTGGTACTGATCCATAGAGGCCAGGGGACTGGGGGTTGGCTGGGCTGGGCTGGCCTGACTGGGATTCAAATAGGAGGGTTGTTTGAAATGTTGAGGAAACAGAAATCAAGGCAGAACAGGGAATGTATATCCAGTCAGGTGTGTGTGATTGTACCTTTGTATTTCCTGCCGAGACAAAGGATCCATGTTGTTGCATCATACTGGCTTCAGTTAGATTTGTATTTATTAACCAGGAAGTCCCATTGAGCTCAGAATACCTCTTTTACAAGGTAGACCTGGACCTAGATGTTGTGATATAGTATCTGTGGTAACCCCCCTGTTGAACCGTCCTGCCATGCTTTTATTGTTCCTTTATGTGTACAGGGAAGTCAACATTGAGACCTGAACTAGCTTTGGCGGCTTTAGCCACAAACCACGTGATATCTAATCAGCCCCTGTTCCTGTTGTTATCTATCTGTCTCTACTACGACCCCCACCGCTCAGGGGGAACATGGGAGGAGCTAGAGCGGCCTACTGGTGACCTTTGCCCTCAAGAGCAGTACGAGGGAGAGCCAGGTGTGTCTATCTACTGGTGTGTCTCAGAGCAGACTGAGCCTTAAGACTTCCTCGTTCACCTCTGTCACCTTCATGTATGTGCCTCTCTGCTGAGAACTCCACGCCAGTTCTGGGTACAATACATGATGTACTTAAGCTGCACTTTATTTCGTTTGCCTGGTACCATAGGAACCAATAGAATAGTCCCAGAACACTGCAAACTCGAATTTGACCCTGCCTGGTCCACACAGCCTGTACTGGATGGACTATGATGCTGTACCATCTTTATAAGCCCTACAGCCGTTCTGCCCCTCAGCCAAAACCCTTCAAATGTGATCATTTGTTGAGCCAGTATTGTATGAATGTACTGGCTTGAATGAGAGTGTCCAGGGTTGTGTTGGCAGGAGCTGGAGTTTCCCACAGGTCTCTCTTCCTAGTTCCTCCGCACCCATCTGTCTGTTCATTCATTCAAGTCTTCTGTGTGATAGTAGTAGAATATCTTGGTCATGAAACATGCAGTATACTTCTTGGGTTTTCATATCTGCATGCGTTTGGTCTGTGTGTTGGTGTGTGTGTGCTTGTGTACATTTGTTCTTACAAGTGTGCGGGCGTGCAAACACCTGCACAAGTCTTTGTGTGTGTGTGTGTGTGTGTGTGTGTGTGTGTGTGTGTGTGTGTGTGTGTGTGTGTGTGTGTGTGTGTGTGTGTGTGTGTGTGTGTGTGTGTGTGTGTGTGTGCCTGCCTCTGTGCATGCATCCGTGTTCCATGATCTCACAGTTCCATGATCTCATAAAGCTCCATCTGTGTCCCACTACCGTTCAGACTGTGAGGACAGGCCTCAGCCAGGCCCACCTGTGAACGGGAGGAAAGGCAAGTGCACTCAGGAGTATGCCATTGTGGTGGTGTGTCCTCAATAGTGCCCTCATGGGTGTGTCAGTGCTGTGGGACTCTGCATGCCAGTTAGAGCTTCCATAGTTCATTTAGTTTACTTTCTTCCGTGTTTCTCTCTCTCTTTTATCCACATTTCATATTTTCTGAGATGATGAATGTGATTGATTAGATTTGGGTTGATTTGCTGTGTTTAACTAACCACAGGAGTGGAGGTTGGGTGAGTGTGTGGTGATGATAACGATGATGATCTTCATCATTATGATGATGATGATGAGGGTGATGAGGGTGAGACTGATGCTAATAAGTCCAGAGTTTTGTCTCCCTGAGCTCATATAGCCGTGCGTGCCCCAGCCCCATCACAACCACACACGACTAATCTACTCTGCCCTTTAATTGAAGGGGTTGAGAATCAATGTTCAGCTCTCTATCCCCACGTCCCAACCACACAATTCAATAGAACAGTATTAGTTAAATATACTGTATAGCTCCATGGTCAAATCTGCCGTTTGGAATTAAAGATCATTTCAATTAGACATGTAAGATTTCGTGCTTCTGTCAAAGCGGCACTTATTGAGATTGAAGTAAATCTAGTGGAGGAAAAGGGATGCATGCTGGGATTGCAGTTTGAAGAGTTTAAGTTGAACCAGTCACCTTAGACACAACATTCATGCAGCTGGTTGTTGGTCGTTAGTAGATGTTCCAATTGAAATGCTAAATGTCATTAAACTGTCGATAACAGCTTGTAAATATCATCCAAGATAATGTGCCAACAATAGATGTACAGATCTGATGTATTCATTTGATCACTCTGTTGTCATAGAGAATTTCCTCGCACAGCAGGAAATACAAATTGTAATCTATTCCAGGTTTAAAAAGGCTTCTGAAGTTTGTAATTTCCACTTTAAAATGTCAGACTTGATTTGACCTAACGAAAAATTATCAACCCCTCCAAAAATGTCCATTAATTAATGAATTCATTATAATCCTCTTAATAATTTTCCTGTTGCTACAGGATTATTTATCTGCTGTGAGAAGCAGGGTCAAATTAAGATAGTCCGTCAATTCAAAATACCATTACCACTACTGGCCAGCAGATGGCGCAAAATTCCTAATCTTAGTAAAGAGCTGTCCATGATTGAAGTGCTGAACCTGGC